>NC_089581.1:96429169-96729169 GCF_019320115.1 Miscanthus floridulus | reverse complement strand
ATCCTGCAACACGCCAGGGAGTGCCCAACAATGCTCCTATGAAGAGTGGTGCACCCAACAATCCCAATGCCTGCTATCGCTGTGGAGAAGTAGGTCACTATGCTCATCAGTGTCCTAAGAAGCAGAACCAACAAGCACCTCAGAACCAGACCAGCAATCAGAAGTTCAACGCCCGACCACCTCACACTACGAAGGTGAACTATGTGTCATCTGATGCAGCTCAGGAGACGCCTGAGGTCATGTTGGGTACGTTCAGTGTCAACTCTATTTCTGCTACTGTACTTTTTGATTCTGGTGCTCCGCATTCTTTTATCTCCCAAGCTTTTGTTAGAATGCATAGCATACCTTTGTGTGCCATGAAAAACCCCATACTAGGTGAATTCCCCGGGAGGTAGTATGCCCGCTTCTTATTGGAGCCCCTCAACTAGCATTTCCTTAAGGGGGGTAGACTTCAAAGTGAAGCCTATTGTGTTGAGAACAGCGGGAATTGATCTTATCCTAGGAATGGATTGGATGAAACAACACCGGGCAGTGATTCAGTGTCAGGAGAAATCTGTGGTTGTGACATCACTCAATGGGGATAGAATCTGTGTAGAAGTGGTAGTGCAAGCTCAGCCTACAGCCATAGTGAACTAGCTAGATGGTGAAGTCAATGAACAAGATTGTGTCATGGAGGAGTTCCCGGATGTCTTCCCCGATGACTTGCCAGGTATGCCACCTGACCGAGACATTGAATTCATTATTGAATTATTACCTGGAACTGCACCAATAGCTAAATGTCCATATAGAATGGGGGTTAATGAATTAGAAGAGCTTAAGAAACAACTAAAAGAGTTGCAAGAAAAAGGTTTCATACGCCCTAGTTCTTCCCCGTGGGGGGCACCTGTGATCTTTGTGGATAAGAAGGATGGTAGTCAACGGATGTGTGTGGATTACCGCTCACTTAATGAGGTTACCATCAAGAATAAATACCCTTTGCCTAGGATTGATGATTTGTTTGATCAGTTGAGAGGAGCTCATGTGTTCTCCAAGATTGATCTCCGATCTGGATATCATCAGCTTAAGATTCGAAACTCGGACATACCTAAGACAACATTCACTACACGGTATGGATTATATGAGTACACCATTATGTCTTTTGGATTGACCAATGCACCTACATACTTCATGTATCTGATGAATAAGGTGTTCATGGAGTTTCTGGATAAATTTGTGGTAGTATTCATAGATGGCATACTAATATTCTCCAAGACTAAAGAAGAACATGCGGAACACATAAGGTTGGTCTTGCAAAAGCTTAGAGAACATAAGTTGTACGCTAAGCGGAGCAAGTGTGAGTTTTGGTTAAAGGAAGTCTCTTTTCTGGGTCATGTAGTCTCCAATGGTGGAATAGCAGTGGATCCAGGCAAAGTGCAAGATGTATTGAATTGGAAACCACCAACTACTATAAGTGAGATTCGTAGCTTTTTGGGATTAGCTGGTTATTACCGAAGGTTCATTGAAGGCTTTGCAAGCTAGCCAAGCCCATGACAGCTCTGTTGGAAAAGAATGCTAAGTATGTATGGTCGGATAAATGCTAGGCAAACTTTGAAGAGCTAAAGAAGAGATTGACTATAGCTCCAGTATTAATCTTGCCCGATTTAAGCAAGAACTTCTCTATATATTGTGATGCATCCCGTTTGGGTCTTGGATGTGTGCTTATGCAAGAGGGAAGAGTGGTTGCATATGCATCTAGACAACTAAGGAAGCATGAGTTGAATTATCCTACTCATGACTTGGAATTGGCAGCTGTGGTTCATGCTTTGAAGATCTGGAGACATTATCTAATTGGACATAAGAGTGATATCTATACTGATCATAAGAGTTTGAAGTATATCTTTACCCAATCAGATCTGAATCTGAGACAACATCGTTGGTTGGAATTGATCAAAGACTATGATTTGGAAGTGCATTATCACCTGGGAAAGGCAAACGTCATAGCTGATGCACTTAGCAGAAAGAGCTATGCCAATGGACTTCAGATAACATCTATGTCAGTAGAGTTGTGTGCTGAAATGGAGTATCTCAACTTGAGCCTGGTCACTAATGCAATGGAATTGGTGATAGAACCTACATTGGAGCAGGAGATACGCAAAGGTCAATTGGAGGACGAAAAACTTAAGGAGATAGCAGAGAATGTAGTGCTTGGAAAGGCACCCGGATTCATAATGGATGAGAATGGTACTCTTTGGTTCGGGAAAAGGATATGTGTACCTGAAGTAAAAGCTATACGAGATGCAATTCTGCCAGAGGCCCATGAGTCTACTTATTCTATACATCTCAGAAGTACCAAGATGTACTTAGATCTCAAGGAGAAGTATTGGTGGTATGGTTTGAAGAGAGATGTGGCAGAATATGTGGCTTTGTGTGACACTTGTCAAAGAGTGAAAGCTGAGCATCAAAGACCTGCAGGGTTACTACAACCAATGAAGATCCCTGAATGGAAATGGGAAGAAGTTGGTATGGATTTTATTGTAGGACTGCCCTGCACTCAAAGAAGTTATGATTCAATATGGGTAATAGTGGATCGACTCACCAAAGTTGCTCACTTTTTACCAGTCAAGACTACCTATAATGGTGCAAGATTAGCAGAGTTGTACATGGAAAGAATAGTGTGCTTACATGGTGTTCCCAAGAAAATTGTGTCGGATAGAGGCACTCAATTTACATCGCAATTCTGGCATAAAGTACATAGATCTTTGGGGACAAAGTTGAATTTCAGTTCTGCTTACCACCCGCAAACTGATGGACAGACTGAAAGGATCAACTAGATTTTGGAAGATATGTTGAGAGCTTGTGCACTTCAGTATGGTGATAGTTGGAATAAGAGTCTGCCATACGTAGAGTTCTCGTACAACAACAGTTATCAGAAGAGTCTCAAGATGGCACCTTTCGAGGCGTTGTATGGGCGTAAGTGTAGAACACCTTTGTTCTGGAATCAGACTGGAGAAACTCAAGTGTTTGGTCCTGATGTCCTTAGAGACGCGGAAGAACAAGTGAGAATGATTAGAGACAATTTGAGAGTAGCTTAGTCCCAACAGAAGAGTTACGCTGATACCCGCAGAAGAGAGCTGACTTTCGAGATTGGTGATTATGTGTACTTGAAAGTGTCACCAATGAGAAGTGTGAGAAGATTCAATATGAAGGGAAAATTAGCACCAAGATATATAGGACCTTTTAAGATCCTAGAGAGACGTGGAGAAGTAGCTTATCAGTTGGAACTGCCTAAGAGTTTGTCAGGAGTGCACGACGTGCTCTATGTTTCCCAATTGAAAAAGTGTTTGAGGGTACCAGAAGAACAAATTCCTTTGGAAGAACTTGCTGTCAAGGAAGATCTTACTTATGAAGAGTATCCGATAAAGATCTTGGAAACTGCCGAAAGAGTTACGAGAAGCCGAACAGTAAAGATGTGCAAGGTGCAGTGGAATCGTTATACAGAGGATGAGGCTACTTGGGAAAGAGAAGAGGATCTAAGAAAGACTTATCCCCAACTGTTTGAGTAAGCAATCACCCGAATCTCGAGGACGAGATTCATCTTAAGGGGGGTAGAATTGTAACATCCTAAAATTTGCATTCTTTTAAAATTAGTAAATATGATTTATTTAAGCAAAGGTGTGTGCATTAAAAGATAGGGAAATAATAAATTTTGTGGAATTAAAATTTAAAAATAGGGTTAGAAACTTTTTGATGCATACATGCTGCTGCATATCATTTTGTGAATGCTTGGAAATTTGTTAAAGATTTCAAAAAGAATTGAAATTTGAATTTAAAAAGGGTTTTGGAAAATAGAAGAAATAGAAAAGGAAAGAATCATTTTTTTTCCTTTCCCTTTCTTGAAATCGGCCTGCTGGCCCCCTCTCCCCTTTTCCCCGCTCGGCCCAGCACCGCAGCCCCAGCCCAGCTCTCCCCTTTCCCCGCCCTGTGGCCCAGCACCCCGCCAACCGCAGCCCAGCCGCGCGCCTCGGCCGCTCGGCCCAGCAAGCCGCGCCAGGCAACCGTCACCCACGCTCCCCCATGCCCTACCACTGACACCCGGGTCCCGCTTGTCGGTGCCGCCTTCTTCCCCGCACGGCTCGGAACCGCTCGAGCCCGGCCTGGCCGCAACTGCCGCCCACGATTGGCGTTGTGGGAGCGCTCCCCTCGCGCCCCGGCCGCTTCAAATAGCAGCCGAGCCTTTCCCCGTGCACCCTGCTGCTCCCCGCTCTCTTCTTCGCGCTCGCCAAGCACCGAGGAAGCCCGCAACTGCCACAGTCGAAGGTCACCGGAATCCGCCGTCTTCTCCTTCGCACGGACCGCCGCCGTCGAGCTTCCCCGTCATCCTTCTTCCCCGCGGTGAGAACCCCCTGGCACCCCTCTATCTCCCGGTGCCCTTACTTTCTCTTTTCTTGGCTTCTTGAGCCCTAGCCGCGAGCTCCGCAAGCCGTCATCGCCGGCCATGGTGGCCACCGCGCTTCTCGCTGTTTCCGGCCGCCGTATCGGCATGGTCGAGACCCCCTTCTTCCCCCGCATTCACCGGTGCTCTCAGGTTCTCTTTTGGCGAACCCTAGCCCCTAATCGCACGCGACCGTGACCTCCACGCCATCGGCAATGGCGCCTCACTGCCGGCGTCACTGTGTCCGGCCGACCACCTTCATCTCTCCCTCCTCTGATCAAATCTGAACCGCACGTTTCTAATCCGACGACCGAGATCAGCCGATACCCCTTCGCGTGGCTGTTTTGTAAAAGAGACCCTGGACTTTTCTAAGTCCTAACCCGCAGTCCAAGGTGTAGTTCCCCGAATGCGCAATCCCGTTTGGAAAGTGTAAACTTCATGGTTTAAGCCAAAAATACGTTTTCAGTATTTACAGAAATGCCATGTGAACTGTTTCGCTTATAAAATTGTCGTTTTAGCTCCGAATTGATCCATTCAAATCGCATTAGCTTCGTAATTTCATAAGCTACATGTTGGAACTACTGTTAGTCAAGTTTGGAACTTTTTAATTTCATGATTAGATTTAATTAAATATATGGCTATAGGAAAACCCGTTTAAATCATAACTTTTGCATTTTAGTTCCATTTTTCGTGAACTTCGTGTTGACGTGATCATAGCGAAATGTAGATTATGTTTACAAACATTTTATCTTGTTTTCAATACTGTTGGTGTACTGTTCTAATGATAGGAATGTTTGCTTTGCATGAATGCTTTTGGAATGTTGTATGTTGCCGTGTTGGTCGCGTTCAGACGGTGAGGAAAACGTTGGAGACCAAGAACTCTTCGATGACCAGCAGGACCAGCACGAGTTTGTGAACCAAGGCAAGTATAGCATGGGCCTTCCTTGATATCCTATTTCACTTTAATCAATTACTCATTTGCATGTGTCTAATTTTGATACCCGTAAGGACATCCTAGTGATTGTTTATCCTGTTCCTTGTTTCCTATGGGTTAAATGCATATGGGTAGATTGCTAGTGCTCTAACTGAATTTGATATACATGATGATGAATGATACTATGGAACTAAGAGTTTAACATGATTCATAACAACTGTTCCATAGGGCGAAGGTGCAAATGACATTTGTTCATGTTGCTCCCAGCTCTCCATAAGGACTTATCTGTCGGCAAAAGCTGGGACTGACAGTGCAACCGGGAGAGTCATATGGCTCTGACTTTAGCTCAGTAATAGGATCTTTCCTAGCTAGTTAGAGGTTACCTTTTTGGCGCAAATGGGGCTTGCCACGTTGGGTATAGGGCTGCCTCTGTTCCTATGAGTATAGCCACGATGGATATGTGCCATAGGAAAGGGGGGTTCCTATATCTGCCTACCAAGAAAACCTAGCGGCCCTAACTTGTTAGGGAAACCTATGAAATGGCTTCATAGTGTACCCTACCCGCTCACCTTGGTAGTGACATGGGAGTAATTAACCCGGGCATATGGGGATCACGACTCACGGTGAATGTGCACCACCTCTACAGAGGGTAACAAACTGTTATAACAGCTGTGCTCACGGTTATGAGCGGCCTAGAAAACTCACAGAATAACTAAATACTTGTTGTTGATCATTTAAGTTGTTCTATGATGATATATGGTACACTTGACACTGATATATGTTCTTATGGGATTAAATGGGAGCTTAAGCAAAACTTGATAATATCTGATAATAAAAGCTTGACCTACTAAAAATGCTAACTGTAGTAAACCAGAGTCAATCCTTTTTGAGCTTCATAACCCCATGTTAGCTTGCTAAGTACAGAATGTACTTACACTTGTTTATTTTCTTTATTTGGATAAAAATCCCGGATGGGTAACAGATGACAACGGGTATGAGGATTTCCCCGAGGATTTTTAGGCTTGTGGTCAACCAGTTGACCTTCCCTGTGATGGTGTTCCACGAGAGTGTTATCCTTTACTATTCCGCTGTGTTGTGTAAGACTACTTAATGTTATTATTTGTGATGTAAGAGACACCGTGATGATACTTTATGTGATTTGTCAACTTGTGTGTGTGACTGATTCCTGGGCACACATGAGTATTGTGCATTCAATTTTATCCTTAAAATTGGGTGTGACATGCACCAGCCATCTCTGGCCATAGCAAGCTCGAACGGGCTCAGCTACACTTCTACTGGGATCTAGCGGAGACCTAGGGTTAGGTTAGGGCGACGGTGGAGCGACGGTGAAGCTTGGCCATGTGCATGGCATGGCGGTGGCGAGAGGGCGGTAGTGAGCAGCCATGTTCTAACATCGACATGTCGACATTGGCTCGACTACCAGCGGTGTGAGCTAGATGTGACCCTAGGCTAACCTTAATGAGAGAAAGGTGTGAGCTAGATAGCTCGGTGGAGCGTGGCCATGGCGAGGGCAAGCTCGGCGGTGGTCCGGTGATGGTTGTAGTGATGGCAACATGAACTGTGACCTCACCTTGGCTCGGATGGCAGCAAGGGTGAGTCAGCTAGATGGAGCAGTGGGTGTGAGGAATCAAACGATGGTGTGGCAGTGGTGGCATGTGAGCTCGGTGGAGCTCGGCGGCGACGATGGTGGTGATGCGGTTTCGCTCGAGCGCGGCTAGAGCGAGAGAGAGGCAGAGCAAGGTGAGTGAGAGTGAGTGAGGAGAGAGGGCGTGTCACTGCCATTTTGTTTCTTGCACTAGCCTGATGCATGGGGCCAACACCGGCGGATGACCTCCATGCGGCAGCCATGGCCTGACGTCGGTCAGCCATGACGCGTGCGCATGGCGCCGGTTCAGACACCACTGAACCCGACTAACGAAGCAAGTTTGAGCGATCAAAGCTCCTAATTCATAGCGAGTTAGTGAACACTTCATTAATACAAAGAGTAGAGATATACGAGTACTACAAGATTTATTAAAGGAGTTTTGTCTAAATCGCCATGGTTTTCAAACTACAATGCTCCAAAGTGGGCTACATTGAAATTGAAATTAGCATTCTACACTTAGAAAAATTTGAAGTCACAAAATAACATTTTATTGATACTTGTGAGCTCTATTTGACCATGTTAGACACTGATTCCGCTCATGACCCTTAAATAAAGTTTGTTACCCATGACAAGAACTACACCTTTTATTTAGGTAACACATCCAAGCAAGCTCTCTAAACTAGTGTTCAACTTTAGTCAAACTAGCATCATGAAAATGGCATTTCAAAGTAAACCGACACTTAGAAGCAAAATTGGCTTAAGTCATGAATATAAACAATATTCCAAATATCATTCTAGACGTGTGTAAGGTATTTTGGTGACCTCACAACTATCTCATACATTGGTCACATATGATCACAAGCATAATTAAGTATATGAGCAACATCACATGTGATAAAGAGAAGGTGAATGAAATGAAACTTCATATACTCATGCTCATGAATGCTTGGATGATGCAACATCTTGGCATACATTCTCATGCCAATAGACATCAGCAATCAATGGAGGTCTGTCGATAGTGTCTCATGAAATCATGGGCACAAGAAGACATCCCTAAGCCATTAGAGATGAAACTTTCATGCAAATACCAATGAGGTTCCTTCTTTGAGTTTGCATCTCAAATGAACCCCAACTCGTCAACCAAGAATCAATGAAAATCAAGAAAGATTGATGGAAGAAGATCATGCAATTGTCCATATCCTCATCGGATGGTGCAAAGACAAAGCTAAATATAAGGAAAGGTCCTGCTCAATGAACCATGAGCTCTCACCAATAGGTAAATAGGACATACCTCCTCCAGGTAGTTCACTCACTAATCATCTGAGTAAAAAAGGAAGGATAAAAACATAAGGTATGTTCAACCAAACATGATGCAACATTGAATCACATTCATATGAGTGTTCTATCATCCAAACTTGCTTTTGCACTCTGAAAAATTCAAGTATGGGGGATGGAGTTCTTCAATGTAACACCCTAAAATTTGCATGTTTTTAAATAGGCTAAAATGACTTAATTATGCATTTTTGTGAGCATGCAAATTTAGAAAAATAAAAACTTTGTTAAAATTAAAATCAAATATAAGGTCTAGCTGCATGTTTGTGCATACATGCTGCTGCATATTTATTTGTTATGGTTGGGATTGATGAAAATTTCAAAAGGATTTAAATTTGAATTGAATTTCAATTTGAAAATGAAATTAAAAAAAGGAATTCTTCCTCTCCCTCTCCTTTTTGGCCTAGCTCAGCCTTGCTTCCCTGTTGGCCTAGCTCACCTTCCGCAGCAGGTGGCCCACTTCTTTTCCCTTCCTTCCTCGCTTCCCTCTCTCCTGCATCGGCCTAGCCCGTAGCGCCCGTGTAGCCGCCCCTCTCCCCGCGTCTCTCCTATCGCTGACTTGTGGGACTTGCTTGTCAGCGTCTTCGCCGTATTCTTCCTCATGATGTGCCCATGAAGGACTCTCACCGCCACCAAGGAACTCTATCGCCACCATGACCCTACCTTGCCGTGTGCCCCACATCTCCCTAGCCTTAAATACTGACTCCCCGCACCATGCCGCCTCCATCCTGAGCCTCGGAGCAAGCTCTTATCTCGCTGAGTCACCACGCTAAGCCGCAACCCTAGCGCCGCCGTCCGCCGCCGCCCCACCGAGTACTGCTCTGTCTCCGTTCGCTCCGTGCCTTGGTAAGATGACTAGTTGAGTTCACCACCTTCTTCTCTACCTCTCAGTGCTTTTCTCACTTCAAATCGAGGCCCGTATGCTGTCTTCCCCTCGTGCTACTCGTCGCCGTCAATGACGCCACCGCCAAGCTCACCACCGGCCATGCCGGTCCGCTCTCTCTCTCTGATCTATTTCTAGCAGTTCAATCTTGATCCAAATGGCCAAGATTGGCCACTACCCCTTCAGCCGACAATCTTTCAAAAGAGCCCTCAGTTTCACGTAATAGAACCCGCAGTCCATAGCGTGTTTTCGAAATACATTTTCTCTTTCTGAAAGCGCATAATTTCTCTATTAGATCCAAAATACGCTTTCATCTATTTACAGTTTTGTCAGTATTTTCTTTAGGCCATAACTTCTCAGTTTTAACTCTGATTTGACCCGTTTAAGTTGCATTAGATTCATAATTGTGTAATCTACATGTTTATCTTACTATTAACATGTTTTCAACTTTTGAAATTTGAGGTTAGATTTAATCTATTATGTTATTAAAGGAAATCTTGTTTAATTTGTAACTTCTTTGTTATAGCTTCGATTAGTGTGCTTTTCACGTCTGTGTGTTCGTAGCAATGTGTAGAACATATTTAAAACCTTTTTACTTGTTGTTTCATATGTTTGGTGTACTATTCTAATTTAGTTTTATTATTTGCTTCATGTATGATTGCATGGATGCTTATGTGGTGTTCTATGATCATGTCCAGTCGGTGAGCTATATGTGGTGAATCCAGAAGCAATTCATTGAGGGTTTGGACTAGAAGAAGGATCTGAGTTTAAGGCAAGTATAGCATGGGATCTTCCTTGTTGTCCTATTCACCTTTAATCATTTAATTCATGATGTATGTGTCTACCTTGGCCAACATAGTAATTTTCCTAGCTATTTGATATCCTGGATTCCTTGTTACCTATGGGGTATTGCATTGGGCAGTATGATGCTAGTGCTAAAACCAAGTCCATGATCTTATAACTTGACTAATGGTATATGCAATAAACACTAAAAGATGCTTTTTAGCAATATGGAACAAAGGGGGCTAGAGCATTGGGCTATTTTTATGGTGCTCTAGATTCCTCTCCCTAAGGACTTATCTGTAAGCGAACATCTAGGACTTATAGTACAACTGTGAGGGCTACATGGCTCTGGCTTTAGCTCAGTATGAGGACCTTTTTCTAGCTTGTTAGAGGTTACCTTTATGGTGCAAGAATGGCTTGCCGAATCGGGTATTGTGTGGCCTCTGTCCCCATGTGTATAGGTTGTGCATCATTGTGCCATCCGGTAGGGGAGCTCTACATCTGTTTGCTGAGTGAATCTAATGGACAAAACTTGTTAGACAAACCTTTGAAAGATTCATAGTGAACCCTACCAACCTTCCTTGGTAGTGGGTCAAGAGGTTGGCCGCCTCGGGCAAAAGGGTAAATCACGACCCACAGTGAAAGTGTACAACCTCTATAGAGTGTAAAACTGGTATATCAGCCATGCTCATGGTCACGAGTGGCCTTGGACCCTTATGGAATAGATGATGAACACTGATGATAAAGGTGCTCACTAATAATTACTATTTATGCTATTCATTATACATGTTTACCTGATCATGTGTTTACATGGGCTTGTGAGTAAATTTGTTGCTACTCAATTGCTAAAATCATGACTCACTAAAAGCTAATCATAGTTAAATCAGTGTTAGTCTTTGGAGCCTCATGAACTCCATGTTATATTTGTTGAGTATGACATGTACTTATGCTTGCTTTACTTTTTCAATACTTTGGAAAAGTCCTGGATGGGTACCAGATTGCTAGAGTTTGGAGGAATTAGGCTTGTGATCAATAAGTCAGTTGTCCCTATGGAATTGGAGTCTTCACCCAAAGATCGGAGTTGTCTTTCCACTGTTTGCTATCTAAGGTTATATTCTTTATACTAAGTATGTTATATATTGAGCATTGTCTATTGATATTACCCTTATTTGTAGCTATATGTGAGATTTGACTTCCTGGGCTCACATATGGTGTGTATCTGGTTTTGTTCTTAAAACCTAGTGCTGCATTCAAAACATCTCATGTCATGTTCATCCCTACCTTTATGATGAGCTTAACTTGCTAAATCTCTAACAAGTAAAAATTTAAATAATTATGCTCCTTTGGGTCACCATACATATTCTTGTTTCCACTTTAATGAAC
Source organism: Miscanthus floridulus (assembly GCF_019320115.1). Taxonomy (NCBI): domain Eukaryota; kingdom Viridiplantae; phylum Streptophyta; class Magnoliopsida; order Poales; family Poaceae; genus Miscanthus; species Miscanthus floridulus. The sequence goes on along the minus strand of NC_089581.1, from coordinate 96,717,837 downwards.
CTATCTAGTCTTTCAAGTTTCCTTGTTCTGTTATAAGTATGCTTCGAACTATTATTCAAATATAATTATTGAATCAAAACATACCTGTATTGAATTCGGTTGTACATATGGACTAACCCTTGCAAGAAAATATTCATATTTTGATGGGAATGTTTGGAGATAATTCATAGAAACAAATCAAGGTCTAAGGAATTCTTGAAAACAATTTCACACATCTTTGCCTTAACCTTGTTGAAAATTTGAAGTAGTGGTGAATAATAAAGACATATTATTTAAAACATGGGATAAAGATTCTATGCTAATTAAAATGTTAGAACTAACTCTGTTATAGCATAGAGTATGACCTTCAGCTCTATGACAACACTATCCTTGCTTTGAATCATTTGTATATTCCTTCGGGTATGTGTTGTCGACTAATCCTTTATAGAGAAGAAACAATAAAAGAAGTAGAAGGTCCAAACAAAGTGTTGAGATCCACAAAAGAAAGGACAAAAGGATGGCATGATGAAAGGATGAGAAAAGGAGTGCGACATAGAAGAGAAGATGCTCATGAACAACTCAAGCAAGGAAAGCTTCAAGCAGGAAGAAAAGATCACCACATAGGTCATCTACCCTTCATCATAGGGTGTCATCACACTCCAATGAAGAAGGTAACATCCTAAGATAAATGGTCATTATTTAAAAAGCTTCCCTTTGATCTCGGTATTCACATAAATAAGGAAACAAACATGGTTGAGTTACAACTTTGCTGGATTTAACCTGATTAACTCAACATATTTTGTTCCTTAAGTTTGTTCATAGCACCACTTTCTTGATCTGATAGTATTAACCAAATCAGCTAAAATGTTGCATATCATATCCCTAGAAGATGATAGTCAAAATCATGTAAAGGTTGATACATTATGTAAAGATAGACACTCCTTCCATAGGTTAAGCAATTCAATCTTTTCTGCCAAATATACTTAAATGCAACATTCATGCTCAATCTTTTGGTCCAACACCCATGTTATAATTAAACAAGGCGCATAACATCAACTTCACCTTATTCCATGTGCCTAAGGTTAGAGAAGAATGAATAATTTTTTGGTTCTATTGGCGTTTTCCCACCAACAGAGCCCACACACTTGATCTCTACCTTGTCTTCATAAGCAGGACACACTTCAAGCAAAGTGTGGGGGAAGACAGTTGATTCCTAAATTCTACAAGTGAAAGTTCTGAACTGGTAATAATGATGCACACAATATGTCGCTAGTTTCTCCTACTGATGGTTGACTTCAAAACACTGAAAAAGGAGGAGGAACAAGTCAAGAAAGAATGAACTAGTCAAACCTAAATCAAACTCAAAACCAGGATGGGTTTGGCAAAATAAGGTGGCACCACCAGTGGAAGCACCACTACTAGAGGCACCACCACAAAAATCCTCATCTTCAAGAGCGAACTGAGGTACTCGATCAATGAACTTCCACAATTACCAAGGGCAAGATCATGAAACAACCTCAAGTGGGCATCAGGGAGGATGCATGTCTTTCTCTGGCCAAGGGTGTCATGGCTCTTAGGAGGCCTACCATCGCTTCAACAACATACTCACAACCATTAAAGAGATAAATGCTGCCATACAAGGTACGTTACATAATCATGCACAATGGCAGGTAAGCATGGGACACTAGATGGCCAGCCTTCAGCCTACAACAACAACAAAAATCAAAATTGGGAGGCTCTGTTCCAGCACCTCCACATCCGGCCACCTCGTTGAGCAACCACGACAACAACCAGCTTGGGGGAGAAGGCATCCCCTGCGTATCTAGATAAGTATTTTTTTCCTTTTATTATTCTTAGTTTGCTTTATATATATTATAAAAAATGATGAATAACTAAAAATGAAGTAAAAAGTTATCTTTATAGAAATATATATAGTTACAATGTGTGATCTAAAAATGAAAACAAAATAAAAAGGGTGTCTAATAAAATAAAAAGGATTCCGAAGATAATCATTTAAAATATAAATGATGAGTAGTTGCTCTATTATAATTCCTTTTAAGTACCTAGTTTTCATCCTTGAATTCACCTGAGTTTTGGATAAGATTGTTTTGATATAAGGATTTACTCTGAACTTGAAACCCGTGGGTAGCATATGCTTGATCTAAGTCTAGGTAATTGGTGGATATGATATGAGAAGGTCTAAGCTACTATTTATCTTATTTCAAATGGCAATAAAATTCAGGAGATTTATCTTTTCAAAAAACTAAAATACTATATGATGAGTTCCTATATGACAAGCTTAAATTCCCACCAGAGCCATACATTTTAGGCTAGGAAAACTTTCATATATATGCTGCTTGTTTTGCATTTTGTCAAGCTTTGTTGACCCTTATGAGAGATTTGTCATGCTCATAAAATCAAGATCATGCACACAACACCCACATATGCACTACTCCTACACTGGGAGTGGGCACAAAACATGCCTTCCATCTAGATCCACTTAATAATGTTCTACACCTACACTAGAAGTGAACAAAAACATACTTGATAGGTTTTCCATCCACCAAATAAATGCTTGAAGTTTTTGTAAGGTATCTCTCAAAGTTTTGTTGCGGAAAAGAGACATGGGGCTATGCAAAAGTTATTCATAAAAAAGAGAAAAAATAGTTGAGAAAAAATGGACAAGTGTCCGAGATATTTAAAATAAAGGGTACTTAGATGCCCACCTGAAAAAAGAGAGATGAATAAGATAGCCCCTGTTCTCTAGCAAATATTTTCATGTTTTCAAAGGAGAGAGATAAGTTTTCTAGGAGCAAAGTAGAATTAGGTTAGCCACTATATATATTCACCATATATCCACATATATGCACATCTTGATTTGATTGTATGACTCAACTCTTTTTGGATCTGAGGTTTGACTTTACAATATATGTATTGTAAATATGCCCTTTCATGTTTTCTCCACTCCTATGAGCTCCACATAAGCCTTAGTTGTCGGAAGAGAAGGGCATAACATCTTTATTGCCTTGGTGAGGATCCACAAATACTACATATTTTGAGAGACTTGAGAGTGTCATACAATGGAATCTCTGAGTTTAATTTTGAAAACTTATAAAAAACTTAGGAACAATGGTGGAACAAAGAACTTGAGACATAGTACTTGACTTGATTGTTCTGTCTTTCAATTACTAAAGACCCAAGTGAAGTCTAAGAAGCCCCATGGTTGAAGGTAATATGGGTAAGTTTGAAAGTCAGATTAGTTTATTCTAATCCAAAGGAGATTTTTTATTGAACACCTGTGTACTTTTGAGGCGTGACAGCACTGTAGCAACTCCTGATCCATTGTTCAAGTTTAACTTTGCTAAGGGACTAGCAAAGGTTAAGTGTGGGGGAGCTTGTTGACAGTCATTAACATCAACCATAAACCGTCAACATATCCCGCATATGTACTTAATTTCATCACCAAACATAGGAATAGGGGGTTTAACTAATGAATTCTATGAGCTTTGGTGAATATGTGAATGTAGGAGGATTTATCCAAAAAACAGCCCCTGGAACCACCGTTATACTCTCCAAACAAGCAAACCGACATTAGAAAGAGATTCGGCTCGTGAAACCAGCAGAGAACAATTCAAGATGGAGTCTAGAAGCTTCCATTGGAGGGTGGGGCCCACCTATCACAGAGATAGGCCGGTCGACCCAACCTGTAGGCTGGCTAGCCTATGGGTCCCACTGGTCAGTGTCGCCTTTCTACGTCAGTCTCCCACTGCCTTTTAGAGTCTATCTCCGCCATTTGTCAAGGTTGGTTCATCCAACGGTGATCGAGGGAGTGGATGCAGATTGATGATGGGGCAATGCCTTGCCCCCTACTCCATCTCTCCTATAAATAGCAACCCCTACCCCCCTCCCTAGAGACATCTTGGAAACCCTAATTCATATCTCTCATTCAGATCAACACACACTAAGAGGATTGGGTCTAGAACTCTGCAATGTAGTAGACTAGTAGCTCAGGAGTGAGGGTCGAGTTAGGCTCATGCTCAAGCTCTAAATCTAGTCTTGGAGGCTCGACAAAGCCTTGTATCTTCACTTCTACATCTTGTAAGACTTATTACTTTGAATCTATATCCTGCTTACTTTGAATCTATATCTTGCTTAGTTATAGGTTATCAATACTTTTGTGTGTGGGTTCATAGAGCACTTAGCTTGCTAGTTTACCGGATAGCCTAAGTAGCCAAGCTTCGTGTAAGCATGGTGCTTATACAATGCTCTACCAATGAGTACACCCTGTTCCCTAGTTGTGTGGTAGTAGCGGGAGGTGACAACCCTGTCTATCCTTTGTAGTCCACACTGAATTTAGTAGGTTCTTAAATTATAGGACCATAGTCACATTAGTACAGTTATCTTTTGCGGCATCCCTATTGGTATTTATTAACTTATCACTTGTTTAGTAGCCACCTATTATAAACCTATATCTCCTAACATTACTTTACTAGGTTGTCATCCCTAGTGATGATGCCAGAGATGCTTGTTGGTACTACATAGCATTACTACTAGAATTATACTAAGTAATCAATGGACGTCAGTAATCAATGGAGGTATGTCGATAGTGTCTCATGAAATCATGGGCACAAGAAGACATCCCTAAGCCATTAGAGATGAAGCTTTCATGCAAATACCAATGAGGTTCCTTCTTTGACCATCAAGATGGCTGGCATATCACTAACAAACAAAGAAGAACTCTCCGCTATGCCATTAGAGGGAAAAGACAACCAAGGAGGAACTTGAGTTTGCATCTCAAATGGACCCCAACTCATCAACTAAGAATCAACAAAAATCAAGAAAGGCTGATGGAAGAAGAGCATGTAATTGTCTGTATCCTCATCAGATGGTGCAAAGACAAAGCTTAATATAAGGAAAGGTCCTGCTCAATGGACCATGAGCTCTCACCAACAGGTAAATCGGACATACCTCCTTCAGGTAGTTCTATCACTAATCAACGAAGTAAAAAAGGAAGGATAAAAACATAAGGTATGTTCAACCAAACATGATGCAACATTGAATCACATTCATATGAGAGTTCTATCATCCAAACTTGCTTTTGCACTCTGCAAAATTCAAGTATGGGGGATGGAGTTCTTCAATGTAACACCCCAAAATTTGCAAGTTTTTTAATAGGCTAAAATGATTTAATTAAGCATTTTTGTGAGCATGCAAATTTAGAAAAATAAAAACTTTGTTGAAATTAAAATCAAATATAAGGTCTAGCTGCATGTTTGTGCATACATGCTGCTGCATATTTATTTGTGATGGTGGGGTTTGATCAAATTTTCAAAAGGATTTAAATTTGAATCAAATTTGGATTTGAAAATGAAATTAAAAAAAGGAATTCTTCCTCTCCTTCTCCTTTTGGGCCCAGCTCAGCCTTGCTTCCCCGCTGGCCTAGCACCCCTTCAGTAGTAGGCGGCCCACTTCTTTTCCCTTCCTTCCCCGCTTCCCTCTCTCCCGCAGCGGCACAGTTTCACTTGGCCCGGCCCAGCCAGCAGCACCCGCGCAACCGCCCTCTCTCCCGTGTCTCTCCTATCACTAACTTGTGGGACCTGCTTCTCAGTGTTCTCACTATCTTCTTCCTCATGTTGTGCCCTCGACAGACTCTCACCGCTGCCAAGGAAGTCCACCGCCACCACAACTCTGACTTGTCGTGTGCCCCACATCTCCCCAGCCTTTAATACTGACTCCCCGCACCATGCTGCCTGCATCCTGAGCCTCAGAGCAAGCTCCAATCTCGCTGAGTCACCGTGCTGAGATGCAACCCTAGTGCCATCGTCCACCACCACCCTGCTGAGTACTACGCCACCTCCGTCCGCTCCGCGCCTCGGTAAGATGACTAGTTGAGTTTGCCGCCCTCTTCTCTAACTCCCGGTGCTTTTCTCGCTTTGAATCGAGGCCCGTATGTTGTGTTCCCCGTGCGCCGCTCATCACTATCAATGGCACTACCACCAAGCTCACCACTGGCCACGTCGATCCGCTCTCTCTCTCTGATCTATTTTTAGTCGTTCAATTTTGATCCAACGACCGAGATTGGCCGGTACCCCTTCGGTCGGCAATCTTTCAAAAAGAGCCCGATAGTTCGCGTAATAGAACCCACAGTCCATAGTAGGTTTCTGAAATATGTTTTCTCTTTTAGAAAGCATACAATTTCTCTGTTAGATCTAAAATACACTTTCATCTATTTATAGTTTTGCCACTTTTTTCTTTAGGCCATAACTTCTCCATTTTAACTTTGATTTGACCCGTTCAAGTTGCATTAGATTCATAATTGCGTAATCTACATGTTTATCTTACTATTAAACATGTTTTTAACTTTTGAAATTCGAGGTTAGATTTAATCTATTATGTTATTAAAGGAAATTTTGTTTAATTCATAACTTCTTTGTTATAGCTTCGATTTGAGTGCTTTTCGCGTCTGTGTGTTCGTAGCAACGTGTAGAACATCTTTAAAACCTTTTTACTTGTTGTTTCATATATTTTGTGTACTGTTCTAATTTAGTTTTATTGTTTGCTTCATGTATGATTGCATGGATGCTTATGTGGTGTTCTATGATCATGTCTAGTCGGTGAGCTATACGTGGTGAATCCAGAAGCAATTCATTGAGGGTTTGGACTAGAAGAAGGATCTGAGTTTAAGGCAAGTATGGCATGGGATCTTCCTTATTGTCTTATTCACCTTTAATCATTTAATTCATGTTGTATGTGTCTACCTTGGCCATCGTAGTAATTTTCCTAACTATTTGATATCCTAGATTCCTTGTTACCTATGGGGTATTATATTGGGCAGTATGATGCTAGTGCTCAAACCAAAGCCATGATCTTGTAACTTGACTAATGGTATATGCAATAAACACTAAAACATGCTTTTTAGCGACATGGAACAAGGGGGCTAGAGCATTGGGTTGTTTTTTTGGTGCCCTAGATTCCTCTCCCTAAGGACTTATCTGTAAGCGAACATCCGGGACTTACAGTACAACTATGAGGGCTACATGGCTCGGGCTTTAGCTCAGTATGAGGACCTTTATTAGCTTGTTTGAGTTTACCTTTATGTTGCAAGAATGGATTGCCGAATCAGGTATAGTGCGGCCTCTGTGCGCATGTGTATAGCTTGCGTGTCATTGTGCCATCGGAAAGGAGAGCTCTACATCTGTTTGCCGAGTGAATCTAATGGCTCTAACTTGTTAGATGGACCTTTGAAAGGCTTCATAGTGAACCCTACTAACCTTCCTTGGTAGTGGGTCAAGAGATTGGATGCCTTAGGCAAAAGGGTAAATCATGACTTAGTGAAAGTGTACAACCTCTGTAGAGTGTGAAACTGGTATATCAGCCATGCTCATGGTCACGAGCGGCCTTGGACCCATGCAAAATAGATGATGAACACTAACAAAGACGGGTATATCAGCCATGCTTGGTGGGGCGGCGGTGGATGGTGGCGCTAGGGTTGCGGCTCGGCGTGGCAATTTGGCGAGATAGGAGCTTGCTTCGAGGCTCGGGATGTAGGCGGCATGGTGTGGGGAGTTAGTATTTAAGGCCAAGGAGATGTGGGGCGCATGGCAAGGTGGAGTCATGGTGGCGGCGGACTTCCTTGATGGCGGTGAGAGTCCGTTGTGGGCATGTCGCGAGGAAGAAGATGGTGAGGACGTTGATAAGCACATCCCACAAGTCAGTGACAGGAGAAATGCAGGAGAGAGGGTTGGCTGTGCGAGCATTGCTGGCTTGGGTGGCCCAAGTGAAATTAGGCCGCTATGGGAGAGGGGGAAGCGGTGAAGGAAGGGAAAAGAAGTGGGCCACCTGCTGCGGAAGGGGAGCTGGGCCGATAGGGAAGCAAGGCTGAGCTTGTCCAAAAAGGACAAGGAGCAGAAGAATTCCTTTTTTTGAATTTCATTTTCAAATCCAAATTCAATTCAAATTTCAATCATTTTGAAATTTTCATCAAACCCAACCACTACAAATAAATATGCAGCAGCATGTATGCACAAACATGTAGGTAGACCTTATATTTGATTTTAATTTTAACAATGTTTTTATTTTTCTAAATTTGCATGCTCACAAAAATGCATAATTAAATCATTTTAGCCCATTTAAAAAAAGCATGCAAAATTTAGGGTGTTACATTGAAGAACTCTATCCCCCATACTTGAATTTTGCAGAGTGCAAAAGCTAGTTTGGATGATAGAACTCTCATATGAATGTGATTCAATGTTGCATCATGTTTGGTTGAACATACCATATGTTTTTATTTTTTCTTTTTTACTCAGATGATTAGTGATAGACTACTTGAAGGAGGTATGTCCAATTTACCTGTTGGTGAGAGCTCATGGTCCATTGAGCAGGACCTTTCCTTATATTAAGCTTTGCCTTTGCACCATCCGATGAGGATATAGACAATTGCATGCTCTTCTTCCATCAACCTTTCTTGATTTTCGTTGATTCTTGGTTGACGAGTTGGGGTCCATTTGAGATGTAAACTCAAGTTCCCCCTTGGTTGTCTTTGTCCTCTAATGGCACGATGGAGAGTTCTTCTTCTTTGTTTGTTAGTGATATGTTGGCCGTCTTGATGGTCAAAGAAGGAACCTCATTGGTATTTGCATGAAAGCTTCATCTCTAATGGCTTAGGAATGTCTTCTTGTGCCCATGATTTCATGAGACACTATCAACAGACCTCCATTGATTATTGATGTCTGTTGGCATGAGAATGTGACTATCAAGAATATATAAATATATGAATGAAAAGGATCTGCAAGCGCATAGATAATTATACCATTGTAGCACTTCACTCGGGAGTATTCCAGGTATCGTTATTTATATTTTTACCACAAGCAAGGTCTAGCATGGACATGTATTGATAACTTATACTATTGATGGACAAGTAAACCATAACCAATGTTGTACTCATAACAGGGTTAAGTCATAGGATATATATATATATATATATATATATATATATATATATATATATATATATATATATGATAAGTATTGATCATTAATAATGATAAATCACTCAGAGTACTCCTTTCTATGGCATTAGCATGGTCAAGAAGAATATTAGAGGAATAATTCCTAAGTCATTCTTAATTACAAGTCAAAGCATACATTGATTAATGCAATTTCACCTAGTAGTCATGGCTAAGGTTATCTTTATATCTAGACATAAGAGATATTACTAAGGAAGATTAAGAACAGAGCTTGTTCTTCCATCGTAACCGGACCCTACTTGCACCTATATTCGGGGAGTGGACTACAAAGGACTCAATGGGAGTGTCACATCCGCGATCTACCACATGACCTAAAATATAGGGTGTATCCGCAAGTAAACAACGTATAAGCACCATGCTTACACAATGTCTACCACCCACCCCATGTACTTTAGGGTAAGCGCTATGCGAACTTATGCATAAACATAATGATAAACTAGCTATACTAAGTATATAATCAAAGTAGATGTTGAACATTATAACGAAGAACATGAATAAGATGAATACTAATATTGTCATAACAATTGTAAGTAGCATATAAAAATAATGGGGGTACAAAAGAGAGGGGGTACAAAGATTATACCAAACCACGCTCTTGACAAGATCGGGAATCCAAAAGAGACCTAGCCTAACTAGCTATGCCCTAGAATATGGTGGAGCTCTGTTATGCCTAGGGTAGCAGGGGCTGGTATATATAGCTCGGAGAAACCAATGTGAGCCCTTGGCTCAAACTGACTTCAAGGATGGTGTAGATGCAACCTAGGAGGTGGTGGAGAACCGATATTCAAAGTAGGGGCACCTGGCAGCCTCTGCCCCTCTACCTAAGCGTAGAGTCCTCTCGAGTCTTCTGGTGTCCATTTCACTATGGATAAGCGCGATTAAATCTAACTTGTAGGTCCACCTTGATGGTTTTCTGAATAAACCCTATAGAAAATACAGATTCACCAAAACTCGTGGAATTTATTAGTTTAAACCCCGAGACCATCGTTGGTGACTACATTTATGCGCTTATGCATGTTATATTGGCAGTTTATAATGGTTGTTAACTACCATCAACAAACTCCCCCAAGCTTAACCTTTGCTAGTCCCTTAGCAAAGTTAAACTTAGTAAATGGATCAGGAGTTGCGTTGATGCTTTCACTCCTCAAGAGTACACATGCGTTCAAACAAGAATTCTCCTCTGGATTGGAATAAACCAATCTGAGTTTCAAACTTACCAATATTATTTTCAACCATGGGACTTCTTAGCCTTCACTTGGGTCTTGAGCAATTGAAAGATAGAATGATCAAGTCAAGCACTATGTCTCAAGTTCTTTGCTCAACCATTATTTTGGATTTTTTATAGATTTTTAAAACAAAACTCAGAGCTTCCTTTGTATGACACTCTCAAGTCTCTCGATATATGTGGTATTTGTGGATCCTCACCAAGGCAAAAGTGATGTTATACCTTTCTCTTCCTACAACTAAGGCTTATGTGGAGCTCATAGGAGTGGAAAAAGCATGAAATAGCATACTTGCAATACATATATTGTAAAGTCAAATCTCAGATCCAAAGAGAGTTGAGTCATACAATCAAATCAAGATATGCATGTGTGTCGATGTATGGTGGATATATTTGGTGGCTAACCTAATTCTACTATGCTCCTTGAAAACATATCTCTCTTTTGAAACTTGAAAACAACTTTGCAAGAAAACATGGGTTATCTTATTCATCTTTTCTTCTCTTTTTTGGGTGGGCATCTAAGTACCCATTGTTTTAAATATCTCAGACACTTGTCCATTTTTTCTCATCTTTTTTCTTTTTTATGAATAACTTTTGCATAGCCACATGCTTCTTTTCTATAAAGAACTTTTGAGAGATAAGAACAAGAACTTTGGAGCATTTATTTGGTGCATATCCTATCAAGAATATTTCAGTGTTTACTCCTAGTGTAGGAGTAAAACATTTTTTGGGTGGATCTAGATAGAATGGCATGTTGTTGCGCCTACCCCCAGCGTAGGAGTAGTGCATATTTGGGTGGTGTGTATGTGATCTTGATTTTAAGAGAATGACAAACCTCTCATAAGGGTCAACAAAGCTTGACTCAACTCAATGCAATGCAAGCATCATATATGAGTGGAAATTTTCCTAATCTAAATATCATATATTGCTCTGGTAGGAATTCAAGTGCTGTCAGGAGCTCATCACGTAGGATTTTTATGTTTTTCAAAAGATAAATCTCTAGAACTTTAGTGTCACTTGGAACAAGATAAACAGCAGCTCAGACCTTCTCATATCATATCCCTCAATTACCTAGACTTAGATCAAGCATATGCTATCCACGAGTTTCAAGTTTAGAGTAAATTCTTTTATCAAAATAGCCGTATCCAAAACTCAGGAGAATTCAAGGCTAAAAACTAGGTACTTAAAAGGAATTACAACAGAACAACTATTCATCATTTCCATTGCAAGAGATTAACCTCAGAATTCATTTATTTTATTTAGCTCTTAAAAATCAAACTTAAAGAAAACTTAACACACCTTTTATTTTGTTTTCAAAATTTAAGATCACACCTTAATATATATATATATATATATATATATAACTAACGAAGATAAATTTTTATTTTGCTTTTAGTTTGTTATGCATCTTTTTATTTCTTTAGCAAATATGAAGCAAACTTAAAAATAGTAAAACCAAATGGGAAAGAAATACTTAGCTAGATACATGGGGGATGCTCCTCCCCCAAGTTGGATGTTGTTGTGGTCTTTCTTAGAGTGAGTCTACTAGCATCTGTCTAGAAGTTGTGTTCCTCGTGCAGCGAATGTAGCGACAGTTCAGGAAAATGTACTTCAGATGGATGGCTTTACTCTTGATCATCCTACAAAATATTCCAACAAGAACACTAAAACTCGTGGCACAGATTAGGATAAGGGGTTAGCAGTCAGCCATTCAGAGATTTTTTGTCCTTGGGGGTTTAGACAGATTTCCTAATTGGCAAAGTTCTAGCAATATGTCTATTTAATATTTTTTGGATTTTCTTATTTATATAATGTAGAAAGAAAATATGCATGCATGATATATATTATTATTATTTTTATGCCACCACAGTGAATACTCCCTTGGGCTTTTACACACCGAGAAAAGTTTTCACATGGAGCTTAGGCTTTATGATGTAATGCTGTCATGAAAATTTTTATCTTCCTTTTCTAAATGCAATACTAATACAGAAAAATAAATATGCTAAAGTGAAAAGTAATTCATGCAATACTAAAAAGTAAATATGGATAACTACTAATGTTACCTCATGGCTAGGGTTCAGATTTTTAAGTCCTCCAGACAGGACTTGGCTGGAGAAAAGTTCCTCACTCTTCGGGTGCATTATCCGGTCTCAACGATGGAGACCCAAATGGCTGCACATCTTATGACAGTGTCTTTGATGGTGATGTCACCATCTCTTTCCATACCTGCTTGGTCTGTGGGCTTGACTTAGGCGGAGTAGGTTCATCTTTCACAACTTCTTCAAGTTCTTCATCTTCTTTCCATTCATTCTTTGGAGGTTGATTCTTCCGGTGTTGGGATGATCGACGTCTCCTCCTAGAGCGGGTCTTCTTGGGCTGTTTATAAGTGGTATAACTATTGAAATAACATCGTACCTTTTCTCTAGGGAATTGGAAGTGGACTTCTCCAGATCTAACATAGATGATTGTGTTGGTTGTGTTGAGGAATGGTCTTCCCAATATAATAGGTGTATCATCTTCTTCTGCACCCATGTCTAGAACCATGAAGTCGGTAGGGGCAAACTGATCATGTATTCTTACCATGACATCTTTTGCAATTCCTTCTAGAAATCAGATTCATTGGTCTACCATATGCAATAGCATATATGTAGGGAACAAAGGTTCATCACCGAATAAGTATTCATACGTTACCTTGGATATTATATTGACACCTGACCCAATGTCACAGAAGGTCTTGTGAAAAAATCTTTGTCCAATGGTACACTCAATCGTAAGTATGCCTGGATCATCCTTCTTAGCAAGGAATGGTGAAGCGAGGAGGTGGCCATACTTTGATCGAAGTGTATTGATCATGTTAACTAATTCTTCTTGAGGTTGCCTGGCCTTGTTCTTCCTCCTTCTCCTATTGTTCTTCTTCTTGGTCATTGTTGTCTCTTCGAGCAGGTATGGCGTCTGTGGATGTCCAAGAGATTACAGGATGCAGTTCTTGAAAGAAAATTTCTCCTTCCTATCCTTGATTGTGAAACAGATCTTGGCACTGTCTGCATGGATGATGGCTTTTGCGGTGCTTAGGAAAGGTCAGCCCAAAATAATGGGTGCCCTTACATCTCCACCTATTTCTAGAACCACAAAGTTTATGGGAACAAATGATTGTCCCCCTCAAACAAAGTCATCTTCAAGAACTCCCGTGGGGTAGCAGAGTGACTGATCTACAAGCTACAAATGCATATTTGTGTACAACAAAGTATCTCCATTAATTAGATCATAAATTACCTTAGGCATGATGTTGACACTTGCTCTGACGTCACAAATAGATTTTTGGAAAATGTGTGGTCCAATGGTGAAGGGGATGACAGGTCTCCCTGGATCACTCTTATTTTCTGGCAAGGTATAATCTATCCACCTTCCCATCGATGGTTGTATGTAATATGCTACATTGTGAATATAGACAACACTTGTAGTTTCTAGATCTTCTGGTTGCCCTAGAATCTTACCTTTATCGGATAGAGGAACAACAACTACTAGCTGAGTTATTTATGATTCTATCATTTTATTAAATCTATGCTGGTTCTTAATGGCAGAAGCAAATCTATCCATTCTATTATTTATGTTCTCTAGAATCTTATCATTGGTAGCTACCTTTCTAGATAATCCCTCCATAAGTTTGGATTGGCCAGCAATTAATTCTCTCAAGGGTGGTTGATTGAAATTATTAAAATTATTACCTTGATAGTTATCTTGGTAGTTTGGACTCTGTTGTTGGTTCCATCCTTGATTCTGTTGAGCATGAAAGTAGTTCCTATTGTTGACAAAGTTCACATGATCTTGGGTTTCCCTGAATGCCTAGTGTTTCCACATACTACACACGTCATGCGAGAATCATGAATGTGCATGACTTCTTGGTTCTCTTGGCTCGATCTTCAAGCTTCTTCATCAGTAGGTCCATCTTGGCAGACAACATGTCTACCTCCTTGGGTTGATGCATACCTCCACTCAGGTCTAAAGATGTTCTTCATTCCAACCTTGGTTGGAGGTCATCTTCTCAACAAGAGCTATTGCAACTGGTATGGTGAGTGATAGGAATGCACATCTAGCAGCAGTATCCATAGTCTCATAGGTACTATTGGTCAACCCATGGTAGAAAGTCTGCATGAGTAGCCAATTCTCCATCCCATGATGAGGACATTCCGCAATGTAATCTTGAAAGTGTTCACATGCCTCAGGGACAGATTCCTCATGTTGTTGATGAAAGCTTGAAATTCTCCCACGTGGAGCATTGGTCTTGCCTGTGGAAAAGAACTTTGCTAGGAAGGTAGTGGAGTAGTTATCCCATGTAGTATTTCTATCTTTGTTGGCATAAAACCATTGCTTACTAAAGAGCCACACTAACCAAACTAACAAGCTCTCACAACTAGCTACACTAAAGAGCTTGACAACTAGTTTGCGGTAATATAAAGAGAGTGAGCAAGAAGGTTATACCACCATGTCAAGAAAGGAGCCAATCAATCACAAGAATGAATAACAATGAAGACCAATCACCTTGGAATCAAATAATAACACAATGATTTTTTACCGAGGTTCACTTGCTTGCCGGCAAGCTAGTCCTCATTGTGGCGATTCACTCACTTGGAGGTTCACGCGCTAATTGGCATCACATGCCAAACCCTCAATAGGGTGCCGCACAACCAACATAAGATGAGGATCATAACAAGCCACAAGCAATCCACTAGAGTACCTTTTGGCTCTCCATCGGGGAAAGGTCAAGAACCCCTCACAATCACCACGATTGAAGCCAGAGACAATCACCAACCTCCGCTCAACGATCCTCGCTACTCCAAGCCATCTAGGTAGCGGCAACCACCAAGAGTAACAAGTGAATCCCACAGCAAAACATGAACACCAAGTGCCTCTAGATGCAAACACTCAAGCAATGCACTTGGATTCTCTCCCAATCTCACAAAGATGATGAATTAATGATGGAGATGAGTGGGAGGGCTTTGGCTAAGTTCACAAGGTTGCTATGTCAATGCAAATGGTCAAGAGAGTGAGCTTGAGCCGGCTATGGGGCTTAAATAGAAGCCCCCACGAAATAGAGCCATTGTACCCCTTCACTGGGCACAACACGGGGTGACCAGACGCTCCGGTCATATCAACCAGATGCTAGACCTCAGCGTGCGATCACGCGACGCGTGACACATGTCCCCTCTCTTCAAATGTTGATCGCCCGATCCCAATGGTCAAGTGATGACCGGACGCTGCAGCTCAAAGTGACCGGACGCTGAACCCCAGCGTCTGGTCATTTCTAGTAAGCATCCAGAGACGACTTTTCACGACCGGACGTGTCCGGTCATGCTCGACCGGACGTGTCTAGTCGTGCTCGACCGGACTCACCCAGCGTCTGGTCACATGGCGTTTCCCCTGTGCATGACCATTTTAGTGTGACCGGATGCAGCCAGCCAGCATTCGCTCGTTTCAGCGCCAGCGTCCGGTCAATGATCGACGCTGCGCTTTTTCTGCTGCTACTGATCGGACACGTCGGTCCTTCAAAGACCAGCATCCGGTCACTTACAGTGACAACGTACACCTGAGTTCATGGCACCGGTGAAGTTCCTAACCCTTGCTCAAATGTGCCAACCACCAAGTGTATCACCTTGTGCACATGTGTTAGCATATTTTCACAAACATTTTTAAGGGTGTTAGCACTCCACTAGATCCTAAATGCATATGCAATGAGTTAGAGCATCTAGTGGCACTTTGATAACCGCATTCTGATATGAGTTTCACCACTCTTAATAGTATGGCTATCCAACCTAAATGTGATCACACTCTCTAAGTGTCTTGATCACCAAAACAAAATAGCTCCTACCATTTATACCTTTACCTTGAGCCTTTTGTTTTTCTCTTTCTTCTCTTCAAGTCCAAGCACTTGATCATCACCATGGCATCACCATCATCATGTCATGATCTTCATTTGCTTCACCACTTGGAATGTGCTACCTATCTCATGATCACTTGATAAACTAGGTTAGCACTTAGGGTTTCATCAATTTACCAAAACCAAACTAGAGCTTTCACATGGTGTAGATTCCGATCTCAAAACAAATTAAATGTATGACACGATCATTAATAATCTCTAAACCTCACATACCCATACAAGATAGAGAAGCATGTGTCCAGGCACGGTATGGAAATTCAATTTCTAACGAATCGATGAACTTCTAGATGATTTGAAATGCATTCCATGATCACTAAATAATATATCTTCAAGTTGCAAGTTGTCTATGTAACCAACCAACAAGTTGAACGTCCTGTTGAAATGCATGGGTAATTTTGTTAGTCTATATCTACATGTATACCAAAAACTAAAGTACAAAAATTCCTTTCTCCATCCATTGGTCCACCATCCCTCACACCAAACCTCTTGTTCTGTTACTCACTGAGATCCTTCTCACTCTCATGGTCATATCTCATTCTCATCCCTCTTCTTGTGTCCCTTAGTTTTTCATCTTAGTTTCGAGTTGCAAAACATTCATTGGTGTCAAACCATCCATATGGTGACTTGGACGGCCGAACTTGAGCCCATGCATGTCATGACACTTAGCATGCACGCATGTGGCTAGCCTTCCACCCATTTTTAGGGCCTGTTTGGTTCCCCTGCTAAAGTTTAGCTACTAAAACCAATGACTAAACTTTAGTCACCCCTATTTGGTTCTAGTGACTCAAAGTGATTAAAGGCCATTAAAACAGTTTAACAAAGACCAAACTACCCCTAATGAATGCCCAAATTAGGGTGTGGGACTAGCAATAATGAGGGGCAACCCTTGTCCATTCAGCACTTTAGCCCACTTTTAGCTACTCTTAGGTGACTAATGTGACTAAACTACTTTAGTCACTTTTTAGTCAGTTTGTTTGGTAGTCTAATAGCTAAAGTGACTAAAGTTTAGTAGCTAAACTTTAGCAGGGGGAACCAAATAGGCCATTAACCTTTCAACAGATGTAGACAATAGACATATATTTAAGTTGAGTCAATCTCCACTCAATTTCACAGGATTAATCCTTTATTGCAGCAAGCATTTATTATGGGCCTCATGATTTAACTAAAATAAGATTGGATTAAGTCCAATTAAATATAACAAGATAGCTAGGTCTATATGACCACACAACATGTTGTACATCTCGTTGCAATGTGCAGGCATGTTTTACCTGTTTAAATGGCTATTTAGAAGCAACAATGACTAAACACCAAGTGATCAAAACTTTTTATACTGGTTTAGCACAATCTAGTTATATTAAATTGTCATGCCTAATTCGACCGCCTTGTTCATTAGGTCTCTCTTGGCACTGCAAATTGTTGAGGCTACATCTATATAATTCTATTTGATCACCTTTGTTGGTGGTCCTTAATGACCATATCCGACCACCAAATTATATCCAAAATAGGAGAAATATACAAACTTTTGACACATGCATTTACTATTGATGTATTTTCACATGTATTGGATACTTAGTGTTTTGTAGGACATATACATCAGATACATGGGAATATAATCAAAAGGTGCCATCCAGAAAGCATAAAGTAGAAAAGCACAAAACAACCAAACAAAGGCCCAAGCAACTGACGAATCTAGGCTAAGCATCGACGTGGGAGGAGCCTGAGCCTAGCCACTAGCCCACCTGGCAAAGGCAGTGGCTAGGCGAGCCAACTAGGGTGTGGCCGCACCCTGGGTGCACTCAGACCCTAGGCGGCATGGCCCAAGCCGATCCTCCATGGGAACTTGCATGGTGGCATGCTGAGGTGGTATAGGGTAGTTTCCTAATTTACTAGGGCTAAACCGACCTCTAGCTTGTATAAGTAAGAGGGGTGGAGCTCTCTCCCAGCACACACCTCATTTGGGGCCTCTACCTCACTACCACATCTTGTACTCTTTTTACTTTTTAGTAGTATTTGGAGCTAGCAAGAGATATCAAGGAGAGATTGGCTCCTTGGGAGAAAGAGAGAAAGCTTGGTATGAATACAATGAGAATTTCTTCTAAAGTCATGTTCTCATATTATAAATATAGTTGTGTTATAGAACTAGAGTATAGTTTTTATGTTATAATCATGACATATGAACTAGCGTATAGTTTCTATGCTATGATCTTAACATGTGTAACTTTATGCTTAATCATTCATACAATTTGTATGAGTAGAGGTAGAGCTATGTTGAGGTGGCGGTTCATCATTCCTTTAGGTTTGCCCATGTCCTACGCTTGTTGATCCATAAGGTCGGAGTCCTAGGGGGATATGGGTAGTTTTTTTTATACATGGGCATGGCATCCAGGTGCATGGGAACCTTTGAATATGATGGTACTCCCCGATTGAGGGATAGGCGGTAGGTGGTAATAGCCCTATCCATCCTTTGTAATCCTCTATGTTTGGGTATTGTGTTGGAGTCTTAAAGTCTCGCGCTTGCTAGTAGAACATTGCTTAGAGATCTCCCTGTCCATCTTACACTTAGGTCTAGCTCTAACCATGCAATTTGTATGATCATGAACTACTCTTTGCACGGCTATATTAGAACATGCCTGCTCCACCTAGGAACATTCTTTCATTCTTTGTTTTCCTTTTATCCTTGAGGTTGTCCTAGATGTGTGTCCATAATCCTTGAAATACATTTTTACCCCTATCATAGAATATTGGTTCACTATGCAACTATGTAGTATTGTTCATATTCATGCTAGAATCTTACACCTTGCCTTCCTTTGGGAAAATATAAATAATGATAACCTAAATACTTCTGGGTGAAATGCTACAACGAGATCCATGCACTTGTGGATATTTTCTATAATCATTAAGAACTATCGTGTTGGTGTTTGGTGTTTTCGGACCACCGACGAGTAAATTTGTATTTTTGCGTCTCGCTCGGATGGTGTGCTTGGAGGACACAAGGGTTTATACTAGTTCGGGTGGAACATCCCTACATCCAGTTCGCTGTTGCTTGTGTTACTGGCACTTGGTTTGCAGTAGGGGTTACAAATAGGCGAGAGAGGGAGAGGATCCCAAGTCTCTGATAGAAGGAGTGGACGGGTGCTGAGAGCTCGCTTGTTGCTTAGCCATGTGCTCGTTCATGCTCTTGTGTTTTGATTTTGTCCCCTTTCATGGGGCATCCTACTTCCCCTTTTATAGGCAAAGGGAAAATGTGGGTTACAGTGGAGGAATAGGAGAAGAACAAGACAGAGAGAGAGAGGAGAAGGCTTCCAAGGTCACCGAGTCCTTCTCCTTCATCTAGATCTCATCGATCCTATAGATGTCAACAGGGATGGCTCCATGTCATGGCCCTATTCATCACTGGTGCCATGCACAGGCATCATCTGCCGATCATGGCATTCCACTACATCTCGGTGGACATCGTGGTGAACTAACACACCTGTCAGCGTCCATACGAGGGTTAGGCACAACAGCATCGGCATGCATGACACTATTCTTGATGTGAATCCCTAGGTATGGCCCATCATGGCTATGGGTTGCATTGAGGCATGCAAGTCTCTTCCCTAGTATCAAGGTTTTGACCCAGGCCCATACGCTTGGACCCAGAGTGGTTGGTGGTGGTATGGCTCCTTGTCGGACGAGATGGAAACTGCATCCTTGGGGTCAAGCGAGACAAAGCCGTTACCCAAGGGGTTGGATGAGACAGAGCCCACATCCTTGGGTGAGACAGAACCCGCGTCCTTGGGGTCGGGCGACACAGAGCCCGCACCCAAGGGTTTGGGCAAGACAGAGCTTGTGGCCTTGGGTGAGATGGAAACTACGTCCTTGGGTTCGGCGAGATGGAGCCTGCACCCAAGGGGTCAGGTGAGACGGAGCCCATAGCCTTGGGCAAGATGGAAACCGCATCCTTGGGGCTAGGTGAGATGGAGCCCGTACCCAAGGGGTCAGGCGAGATAGGGCTTGCTTCCTAGGGGTCGAGTGAGGCAGAGCCTGAACCCAAAGGGTCAGGCAAGATGGAGCCCATGGCCTCTAGGTCGAGCGAGGCAGAGCCCATGACCTCGAGGTTGGGCGAGACGGAGTCTGCTCCTTGGGGTTAGGCGAGGCGGAGCTCGTGGCCTCGAGGTCAGACAAGATGGAGCCAGTGACCTCAGGGTCGGGTGAGACCTTTTAATACATCTCGAGCCATCCAGGGGACTCAGCGTGGGTGCTAACTTCCTTGCTTTGGGTATCCCTAATATTGATACTAGATAGATGTTGCTAAGAAATACCAACTAGCATTTCTGGTGCCACTGTTTGGGATGGATTCTATCTCCAAACTTGGTAGTGATGCTAAGAAATGCCAACAAACATTTCTGGCGCCATTGCTGGGGAAGGCATAGGTGAAAGGAATCTAGTAGAACATGATCATGATCACATGCATGTAATGGTAGCCATAGTTTATATAGGCTAACTCTACTTGTTTTCTTCCTCTTGTGGATGAAAATAGGATAGTGTATGACCGATTTCGTCTTGCCAGAAAACTACATTGAAAATCCAGAGGTGCTCCTAAGGAAGAACAGGTCCCATACTGCTTCTTTCTCCGCTACTCCACTGGTAGTTAGATTAGTCAGCCCACACCATCTGCTACTACTTCTATGGCCAAGTCACTTCATGCCTACTCCACCTTTGCTATTGCCAACATGCCCGTTGGACCCACTGTCAACATAGGCACCGAAAACTTTGAGCTTCGCATTGGCCTGATCATGATGATGTAGGCAAACTAGTTCTATGGTTTGCCTAGCGAGGACACAAACACACAGTTGCAACACTTCCTTAAGCTGTGTGACACCATTGTCATAAAAGACATCACACCAGCGAGCATCAGGCTCCATCTGTTTCCCTTCTCCCTCATGGGAAAGGCAAAGCAGTGGTTCTACAAAGAAAAGGAAGCTGTTAACATGTGGGACAAATGTTCCATGATGTTCCTCGTGAAATTTTTTCCCATGGGCAAAACCAATGCCCTAAGGGGGAAAATTTCCAATTTCTAGCAGAATTCCATAGAATCTATCCCTGAGGCATGGGAGAGGCTACAGGATTACATCCAAGCATGCCCGCACCACAGGATAGAAAATTGGCTTATGCTTTAGAACTTCTACGATGGGCTGACGTCCATGTCGAAGGGGCACATTGATGCTGCTGCTGGAGGAGCCTTTCTTTCCCTCACCATCGATGAAGCTACAGCTCTCATCAAGAAGAGGTTGTCCAATCAAAGCTAGGGGAAGAGTGAAAACAATAAAAAGGCATGCCGACCATGAAGGAGGTGGATATGCTAGCCACAAAAATGGATTTGTTGTTGAAGAGACTTACGAGCGTGCCACCGACAAAGAAGCCATGAATGGCACCGCAAAGGCCATGGACTCACAAATGACTTGCTAAGTCTATGGTGAAGTTGGACACTCGGGGAACAACTGCCCCGAAACCTATGAACAAGCATCATATATCAACAATGGGTTCCGATAGCAGAATAACAATGGGTGAAACAATCAGTCTCGTTCACAAGGAGGTAACAATAATTACAATTCAAACCAACCCTCTTTAAAAGACCTGGTCTTAGGTTAGGCTAAAATTAATGAAATTATAACTAAAAAGATAATGTTTAATGATAAAATAATTGAAAATATAAATTCTAAGATTAAAAGTTTATCCTCCCACGTGAAGAATCAATTAAGTTTTAATAAAATGATTGAAACTCAAATTGCTTAAATAGCTGCCGCTATTCCTGTCAACAGCATAGGAAAAATCCCAGGGCAACCCGAGAATTCCCTGAGTTTGTTCATGTAGCTACAGAGCAATAAAGGAGAAGTCTTGCCAACAGGATTATAAATGTTGAGCCCTTGCCGAAGATAAATCGGTAGGTATATTTTAAAAATTAAAATTTCAAAAAAAAATTACAATTCAAAATTTAAAATTTTGCTTCAAAATAAACTTTTCAGAAAAATAAAATAACAATCATTTTCTGTTAGTATATAGTTTTCAATTACCATTTCTCATTTTTCAAATATTTATGAAAATTCATAATATAATAAAAGCTTTGTTGGAAAATCAATTTCATGAGCAAAAGTTCAAAACCAAGGGAAGCACCAATGGTTGCATCTTCAAAATGGCCATTGGGAGCTACCAGCCAAAGGGGGCAGCAGCGGGTGCACCAGGGGTGCGACCGCACCTCGCCTGCTACCTATGGCGCTGCTGCTGCTGCAACGGCTCCTAGTCATTGCTCCCTCCCCCTCTCGGCCGGTGCTCTGCTCTATAAATCCTAAGAGCTCAAGGTTGAGGCCCTCCTCACCCCCACACTCCATTTTTCACTCCCTCTAACTATCTTTGCTTCACCACTTGCAAAATATTTTTCCACAAAGCATGAGAGCAAGGAAACTCTGTAGAAAAATCCTACGCTGAAGGCCACCAAGTCAAGCTCGCAGGTTGTCCAATTTATTTTTGCTAACATAACCCTGTTTTCAAGCATGTTGTATTGTTTTTTTGCCATGGGTAAGTTCAGCAGGAAGCTCGCTGCACTCTTAAGAAGGCCATGGGAGCAAGCTGAAGTCACTCCCATGGAAGCTCAAGCGCATGCTACACTGAGCCCAAAGAGAGCCCGATGCATGAAGATGAAGAAACCAAGCCAACAGAAGAGCAACAAGAGGAGTAAGAACAACCGACGGTGGAAGGTGATGACGATCCCCACTTAGACTTGGAAGGAGACTAGGAGACACAAGCATACAACCTCATCAAGAACCATGAGTTCATCCACATGCCTGCGTATGACCCTGACTTTCTTCAAAAGATAGGTATGGACATCGAATTCATCACCATCTAAAACTCATTGGATGGGAGAACGTTGCTCCCATTAACGAGCAAGGTTCTCGCCTCCTAAAATTTAGTTTTTATGCTCTTTGCAAGAAGTTGAGGGTGGGATTACTTTTCGTCTTTTTGAGCAAGAATATTATCTTACATGGAAAAATCTCAGTTCTCACTTAGGCTTTAGTACAAAATGCTCAACTGACTTAGATCAAGCTCTCAAAGGTTTTAATCATCATGAATTTTGGAGAGTAATTTTGGGTCAAAACATAGTGGGCAAGTTTCAACCATGAAATATGAATATTCATCATCCTACTTTGAGGTTCATGCATCGTTGGATTGCCATGACTTTGTTTGTTAGATAGGACATTCGATTTGTTTACCATATGGAAATGCAAATTCTCTATGCCATGCTTAAAAAGATTAAAATTGCTCCTATGAAAGAATTTTTTAAACATTGGTTAGAAACATTCATGGCTTCTACATCTATCTCTTGCATGTCGCTTGTGACTCGTATTGTGTTGGTATTTATAAGTGCAAAATAGAATATGTAGAATTCCGCAAGGGCACAGAATACCATTGTAGCATTTTACCGGGAGTATTCCATGTATTGTTATTTATATTTTACCATAGGGAAACACTAGAGTAAAGACTTATTGAGTAATAAAGGAATATCTATCAGTCAACATACCAGCATAGCTAGAGCAAGGGGTAAATGTAATGGTAGGAATTATGTATAATGACACTCAAAGGATAAATCAATGAAGATAAATAACTAGTCGCCTCAGGAGAACAACGGGTGAGGTAGAATTCTATGACATTCTTATTACATGGTCAAAGTACAACCAACTATAGCTAAGACCAACTCTACTCTTGTGCACTTTGGGACGCCGCTAGACAGTAGAGCACCACAAAGAATAACTCTACTGATGTGACTATGGTCCTACAATTTAAGAACTTACTCACATGGGGTGGACTACAGAGGATAGACAGGGTTGTCACCTCTTGCTGCTACCACACGGCTTGGGAACAGGGTGCCCTCATAGGTAGAGTATCGTATAAGCACCATGCTTACATGAGGCTCGGCTACTTAGCCCAACTGGTAAACTAGCAGGCTAAGCCCTCTATGAACCCGTACACATGAGTAATGATAACCTTAACTAAGCGAGACATATATTCAAAGTAAGCATAGCCATATAGATAGGAATATGATAAATTGATAATAAGTTTTACAAGATGTAGAAGTTATAACACCCTAGTGTTAAGCATGCATTTAGCACTTGCATTTCATGAGCACAAGCATCATCCAAGCATTCATGAGCATGAGCATATGGAATTTCTTCTTATTCTTACATATTATCACATATGATGTTGTTTATATACATGCATATGCTTGTGACAATGTGTGACCAATGCAAGAGGTGGTTGTCGGGTCACAAAAACACCTTAGACATATCTAGGATGGTAAATGGAACAATGTTTGTATTCATGACATGGGCCAATTTTGCTTCTAAGTCCTAGTTTACTCATAATGTCATTTTCATGATGCTAGTTTGACTAATGTTGAACAGTAGTTTAGACTATTTGCATGGTAGTGCACCCTTAATAAACATTGTAACTTATCTTATGGGTAACAAACTTTATTTAAGGGTCATGAGCGAATTCAGTGCCTAACATAGTCAAAAAGCAGCTCCAAAGTAGCAATCAAATGTTGTTTAGGGACATAGAATTTTTGCTAAGTCTAGAAGCCGATTACAGTTTCAAGTACACCACATTGAACCATTGTAACTTGCAAACCATGGTGAATTAGATGATGGGAAGCATAGTTCGAGACCTCACATAGCTCTACAATTGTCACTAATACCATTTTCACTAAATCACCACGGATTAGGAGTTACAGGTGCAAGAAGTCGCTCTGTCAGTCACTCGATGTAGCTCTGAATTGGATGGGTAGCTTGACATCATGGCCGATCAACCATAGGCTATGTTCGCTGTGTGGATGCCATACACTGGTGTCAGGCCCGCTAGTCAGGCTAGGGTGTATAGCAAAGCCACCATGATGTGCCCTCCACTCCCACTTGCTCTCCTTCACTCTCTCTCGCTCTCATGCATGGTAGAGCAAAGCCGCAGCGTGTCACCATCGTTGTTGAGCTTCGCCATGCTCGCATGCTGTCCATGTAGCACCACCACCCAATCCACCTCACCCACAGCTCCGCCATCATCTCCTCTACCTCCTTGAGCCACCATTGCCACCGTTCGAGCCTAGGTAATGCGACATTTCACGTCGCCATCGCTGCCATGTTCATGGAGCGCCGCTGAGCTCCAAGCTCACTGTGGCTAGCCTTATCCACCGCTCCTCCTACCTCTTTCTCCCAGGTTCCATCATCACCTTAGGTCATAGATGCTCATGTCATCATTTATTTAACAGCTACCACTGCCATCATGTGGGAACACGTGACGCCGCCATGCACGTCTGCCATGGCTACATGCACACGCTCACCATGCTGACTTCATCGGCCGCCCTTAGCCTACTCTGGTACTCGTTACCATGTCACCTAGAGGTGTAGCACCTTCCTCGATGATGGAGACCTACCTTCGGCTACTGTCTTGCCTAAATGGTGACACCACCGTCGTGCTCTGTGCAACGCCGTGCCACCATGCACATGGCCAGAGCTCACCGCCGCTTCACCATGGCTCGATCCGCATCGTAGAGCTCCGTTAGGGTTCGTAGAAGTCACAGCCATGCTTCCTTGGTCACATCTTTGTCAGAGACGGCTAGTTCGCCACCGTGCACCGCTGTTGAGCCGCCATGCTCACCGGCGAGGTTGCTTCGGTGATCCGCCGAGCCAACCTAGGGTACCAGTAGGTGCGCAGGAGTGTGGGGAACACAATGCCGGTGACCTCACCATCGACGAGTTTGCCACCGGTCAAGCCGTGCCCCTGCTCTGTTTGCCTGACTTGGGGGGTCGCGTTAACTATGGGCCCCTACTGTCAGCGTCTTCGGGTGCACTGGAGCGGGTGCACCTAGCTACTAGGACGAATTTGAAATTTTATTTTCTTTATTTATTTTCACAGATTTGAATGCAAACTTAAAAACTTTATATCTTGATCTAGGAGTGTCCAAATGAGGTGATCTTAATTTTGCTGGATTCGTCATGAAGTGTACTATTTGATAAAAATATCACACCTACTGTTTGGGATATTTTTCTAGGAGAATTAAATTGAGCTAGACAAGTGCTTTTAAATTTGTTTCTATCTTATAAAATGCATAACTTGAGCTTGAGAAGTGCAAAAATTGTGATTCTAATTTTGTTGGTCTTGTGTTGACATGCTCTAGCTAGGAAAAATACTAAACCTATAGTAGACATACTTGGAATATGGTCTTCCTATTTAATCTTAAATAATTGCTAGTTTCTAGTGAAAATAATTAGGGTTAAACTATATAACATATGATCATGCAAATTTTTATACAGTGGTCTTATGCTAGGATGAAAGTAAGAAAAATATTAAATCTATTGTTTGACACTTTTCATTAGGCTAAACTATTTTTGCTAAAATAAGCCTATGTAACATATAAATTTTGTAGAGGTTGCTCTACTTATCAAAATGCCATGAAATTTGTACAGTATACTACTAGGGTCATATGTAAGCTACTGTAATTTTCTCAGAATTTATGGAGCAATGGAAATATTTATCCTTTAAATTACCTTATTTATAAGGATATTAATAAATGCACATAAGTCAATTAGTTGGGCTTAACCATGATGTTTTCTGTGGTGCTTGTGATGCATATAATTTGTTGAGATGAATAGTTGTGCTTGGAAGTAATTGGTTATAGGCAGCTAGATAATTATTCCTTATAATTCAACTAAATGCCTGCATGAGTGGTTTCTGTTGTGTTGACAAATTCATGATGATAATGATCTTTTCTACAAAACTTGTCAATAACAAAGTTGTAGATAACTTACTCATCTTTCTTTTCCTAAAATTTCATAGTCATAGGCCTAATGGTGTAAGAGTTACAACTGTTAGAAGTCTGCTATTAGATTTACTTGTCCTCTAGATAGATCTGAAAGATTGAATTGTTTGACCTAGATAGCTACTGAATCACCTTACGATAATTATAGGAAAGTTGTAGACAATTTTATAATTTTTCTAGAAAGCCTAGGATCATGTTATTTGGGTGTATAAAACTCAAGTTATGGTGGTATCTACTGTCTTGTAGCCCTTAAAATGCTAAATAGGTGTTTGTTTAATTACTAGAGAGGAGATATGCACCTACTCAGTAAAAGAAAGTTAATCTTGTTATCACCCTAATACCTTGTTGTTAAGGACATTATGTTTATGCATCATATCATATCATCCATATAATTACCTTGCATTCTTGTATCTTATTTTACGCTCATGCATATAGGATCATCAGAAGGAATCACACTCTTGGAGTTTGAGGCAGAGGAGGAGGAGAATTAGGAGGCACCACAACAGGTAGCTCCCAAAAGCGAGGAACAGGCTCTTGAGAAATTACTAGAGTGCCCCAATCACAAGCCTACCTCCTTTCTGAAATGCAAGCCCCGGAGCATTCTAAGCCTCCTATGGTTTATAAAATATCACTCGAGTCCTTTATGTTTGATGCATTAGATTATAAGAGTTGATTTGGAAACACTTGATGCATAGAACTACCTTGTCTAGATATATACTTTAAGCCCTGTAGGTCTAGGATCGAATATATGCTTAGCCATGCTTAGACCGGTAGAAGTCAGGTGATTTCCTGTCACCTGTGAGATATAGGTGGATACTAGATTACGGTTGGCTATATTTGCTATCATGGAAAAGAAACATGGGATAATGTAACTGGAGGCCGGGTGGAGTCTATGTGTAGGTTGACTCATGTGATTCCGTCTACGCTAATTAAGGACCACATCGTTGGAGGCCCTCTTGTCATTTTGAATGCATGACTCTCACTTAGCTGGCCGGATAACTCATTTTGACCATGAAGCCGAGTAGCTCAACTCAGGCCGGGCCTCGTTCTATCAAAGTGCACACTCTGGATGGTAGTAAGGATGTGTGGGGAGCCAGACATGAGCCCAAGGGTAGGGTAGTCCTAATCATCCTAGCAGCTGGTTGTCCCTAGTTGTGTGACGCTGATCGAACCCATGAAATGTGGACCTAAGTTGTACAAAAGGAGACCTAAGGCTACCATGGCTGGTAGACCTAGGTTTGTGTTAGGAATACTGCCTAGCTGGTTGTAATCGATTCAAATTGTTGTCTCGCCTAAATAGTGAGAAACTTGGCGGAGCCCCTTCATCATAGTAATTGGACTATTGAATGTGATGGTTACAATGAACATGGAAAATATTACACTGGCTATGGTTACTATTGTTATGCTACTAAATGATATACCACATGTTTGGCCTAGGTTAGTTGCTAATCTAGAGATGAATAGCTATAATTAACTTGATGACAAAATTATAAAATGTATAGCTTAATTAGTGGCTTTTTATGCAAAATGGTGTCAAGCTAGCTCCACTTATAAATCCTTGCATGATCCTTGGAGTCACTTTATTTTTGGTTTATGATGGGTAAGTCTAGCTGAGTACCTTCTCGAACTTAGGATTTATTTCCCACTTGTTGCAGATAACACAATATATCATGGATATTGTAAGAACTGCTTCTGTCCTACCATGGACGAGGAGTAGGCCCCGGACAAGGTGCTTCTATTTATATATCTAATCTATGGTGCTTTTGTGGGTTGTGATCACATACTGTCAAGTATTTGAACAATGATGTGAGATGTTGGTTTAAAAACTACTTTGCTTCCACTACTACTTTATTTGAACTTGGTTTGTAATAACTTTAATCACACTCTGATGTATGGCAATGTATTTATGAACCCTATGTAACATGTGGCATGTATGTTGAATCATGTACGATCTTGGTTGTATGTTGGCAATGAATTGAGACCTGTCATGGTACTCGATGGACTACCGGGTTTATATGGGCTCAGGTATGATAGCATGACCGCTTGCGGGCTACCATTGTACTTGTGCTCTTATAAATTGGACGGTTCTTTCATAGAAGTGAAGATATAAGGCTTTTCCAAGCCTCCAAGACTAGATCTGGAACCTGAGCATGAGCCCAACTTGACTGTCACTCCCGAGCTACTAATCTACTACATTGGAGAGCTCTAGACCTATTCCTCCTATTGTGTGTTGATCTGAATAAGAGATATGAATTAGGGTATCAGGATGGCTCTAGGGAAGGGGTTAGGGGCTGCTATAGATAGGGGGTAGCATCAATTCTGGACCCTTAGATCAAACTGTCTTAAATCAATGGTGGAGAACCTAAAGGTGATGGAGAACCTCCCCGTGTCAGCCTCTTGGCTCAATCTTCGATGGAGAGTCTTCTAGGGTCTTCTAGAGTCTTCTAGAGTTGTTTTCGTCATGGATAAACACGATTAAATCTAGTGATTGGGTCCACCTTGACAATTTTCTGAATAAATCCTCCTACAAACACATATTCACCAAAACTTATGCAATTTATTAGTTTAAACCTCTTGACCTATGTTTGGTGATGGAATTAAGTACATATATAGACGGTTTATGATTGATGTTAACGACTGTCAACAAGCGCCCCACACTTAACCTTCGCTAGTCCCTAAGCAAAGTTAAACTTGAACAATGGATCAGGAGTTGCTGCAATGCTTTCATGCCTCAAAAGTACACAGGTGTTCAATAAAAATTCTCCTCCAGATTAAAATAAACTAACTTAACTTTCAAACTTACCCATATTAGCTTCAACCATGGGGCTTATTAGCCTTCACTTGGGTCTTGAGCAGTTGAAAGATAGAACGATCAAGTCAAGCACTACATTTCATGTTCTTTTGCTCAACCTTATTCTAGAGGTTTTATAAGTTTTTCAAATAAAACTCAGAGATTCCTTTATATGACACTCTCAGATCCCTCTATATGTGGTATTTTTGGATCCTCACTCTCTAAACTCTCTTTATATGTGGTATTTGTGGATCCTCTCCAATGCGTATCTTATTGTTGCCTTTTCATCCTAGAGCCTTTGTGGAGTTGATAGGTAGGGATACAACTAGAGAGCATACTAGCAATGCATATATTGTAAAGTCAAGCAATGGACCCAAAGAAAAAAATGTCATACAACTAGATCAAGATGTGCATGTGTGTGGAATATTTGGTGTATATATGGTGGCTAACCTAATTCTACTAAGCTCCTTGAAAACATATCTCTCTCTTGAAACTTGGAAATGTTTTGTAAGACAACAAGGGCTATCTTTATTCATCTTTCTTTTTTCTTCTCTTTTTTAGGCGGGCATCTAAGTACCCATTGTTTTAAATACTCTGGACATCTTTGTGTCCATTTTTTCTCCCTTTTTTATTTTTTTCCAAACTTTTGCATAGCCCCATGTCTCTTTGCTGCAACAAAAAACTTTTGAGAGGTAGCAACAATAACTTAGAGCATTTATTTTGAGTGGAAACCTAACAAACATATTTTGTGCTTACCCCTAGTGTAGGAGTAGAACATTTTTGGTGGATCCAAATGGAAGGCATGTTTTTGCGCCTACCCCTAGTGTAGGAGTAGTGCATATTTGGGTGGAGTGTATGTGATCTTGAGTTTAAAAGCATGACAAATCTCTCATAAGGGTCAACAAAGCTTGACAAAACTCAATGCAAAACAAGCAGCAAAAAAGTGGAAGTTTTCCTAGCCTAAATAATATGTATGGCACTGGTAGGAATTCAAGCTTTGTCATATAGGATCTCATCATGATTGATTTTTTATTTTTTAAAGAAAATACTCTGAAACTTAGTTTCACTTTGGAACTAGATAAATAGCTGCTCAGACCATCTCATATCATATTTGTCAACCACCTAGACTTAGATCAAGCATTCGCTACCCACGAGTATCAAGTTCAAAGTAAGTTCTTATATCAAATCAAGCTATCCAATACTCGGGAGAATTTTGGACTGAAATAGACACTTGAAAGGAATTACAGCAGAGCAACTATTCATCATGTCCATCAAAAGTTTATTTGAAGAGAAAGTCTTAAACTCCCAACTATGTTTATTTTATTTTATTGGAACTAAGCACATTAAAGAAAAACTATCACACACACCTTTTCTTTTATTTTATCTTATTGCTAGAAATGCTTAAAAGTAATATGAAGCGATAAGATACTTACGTGGATAATTGAAGATGCGTTTTCCCCAAGCTAGCTTATTCATGGGGATGTATTTCCCAAAGCTGGCTTTTGATTCTTTTTCTTTATAAGTTTTATGATTTTTTATTGTTATTATTATTGCCACCACAATGAACATTCATATGGGTTGTTACACGCCACAAGGTTGCTCATATGGGGCTTAAACATTTTCTTGATGCAAAACTTAGAATGAAACTAAATTAAGTCTATTATGTAGAGTTATAAATTTTTTTATTTTCTTTTTATATATGCCATGCATACAGGTTTTCTAAATGCTTTGCAGAATTAAACATACTAAAGTTTAAAAGTTATGTATCTAATGTATATGATTATGCAATTACTATTTTTATCATTTTTGGATGCAAGACATGAATGAAAATGCTAAATGCTATAAATAAAAATGGATAACTACTGAGTTACCTTTTGGCAGGGGTTCAATGTTTAAACTCCTTTAAACGGGACTCCTTGCGAAGTTCATTGATCGAGTACCTTGGTTCACTCTTGAAGATGAGGATTCTTGTGGTAGCGCCTCCAATAGGGGTGCTTCTAATGGTGGTGCCACCCTCTTCTGCTAAACCCATCTTGGGTTTGAATTTGATTTTGGTTTGATAGGTTCATCTTTCTTGAGTTGTTCTTCCTCCTTGTTCAACATTTTAGTAGTAGAAGATGGCGACATCTTGAGTGCATCATTATTGTTGGTTCAGAACTTCTACTTGTAGAATTTGGGGGATCGATTCCCCTACACTTTGCTCAAAGTGTGTTCTGCTCAATAAGATGAGGTAGAGATCAAGTGCATGGGCTCTGTTGGTGGAAAAACACCAACATAACCAAAACTTTATTTATTCTTCTGTAGCCTTAGGCACATTGGATCATGATAAGTGTTGATGTTATGTGCATTGTTCATTCTTACAACATGGGTGATAAAATGAGGATGATTGTGACATTTGAATACATTTGTCAAAAAGAGTGGAGTTGCTTAACCTATGGACGGATTGTCCATCTTTACAAAATGTATCAAACTTTACATGATTATGACTATCATCTTCCAAAGATAAGATGCAAAATTTTATCTCATTTGGTGAAGACTATGAGATCAAGAAAGTAGTGCTATGAACAAGCTTAAGGAACAAGATATGTTGAGTTAATCAGGTTGAATCAAGTAAAACTGTAACTCAAACATGTTTATTTCTTCATTTGTGTAAATAGCAAGATCAGAGGGAAGCTTTCTAAATAATGACCACTTACCTTAAGATGTTATCTTCTTCATTGGAGTGTGATGACACCCTGTGATGAAGGGTAGATGACTTGTGTGGTGATCTTTTCTTCCTGCTTGAAGCTTTCCTTGCTTGAGTTGTTCATGGGCATCTTGTCTCCTATGTCGCACTCCTTTCTCATCCTTTTATCATGCCATCCTTTTGTCCTTTCTTTTGACACTTTGTTTGGACCTTCTACTCCTCTCATTCCTATCAATGAGGGCTTCATGGATTTGGGTCCATTGAGCAAGTCCTCTTCTTGCATTTAGCCTTTCTTTGCACCATCCAATCCTAGAGATGAGGATATGGACAATTACATGCTCTTCTTCCATCAACCTTTCTTGATTTCTGTTGATTCTTGGTTGACAAGTTGGGGTTCATTAGAGATACAAACTCAAGTGCCTCCTTGATTGTCTAAGGACATGGTGGAGAGTTGTTCTTCTTTGTTTATTAGTGATACACCAGCCGTCTTGATGGTTAAAGAAAGAACCTCATTGGTGCATCCTTAAAAGCTTCATCTCCAATGGCTTAGGGAGGACTTCTTATGCCCATGATTTCATGAGACACCATCGATAGACCACCATGGATTGATGATGTCCATTGATACGAGGATACATGCCATGATGTAGTGGCATTTATCATCCTAGTCCTTGATGTCGATGTGCGAGATGGTCATTTCAAAAATGATGAAAGCAGGCATATTCTGGCTAAAACAAGGTGGGTTGCATCTTGCTTCTCATCAGCATCCTAGCTTGAGTATTGGGAAGGCTCAAAGCTAGGATGTCTTTGATGTTACTCATAGCCCGTCAATTTGTTCGTCCACTTCCTATGAGTGAGTGCTTTCATTATAGATCCGTTTGATGGCACTCACCTTCTTCCACACTATAGTGATGGTATTGATTTTGTTTGTAGGTTCATACCAAACCATAAATAGGCATAGCTTATATTTATTCTTCCTACAAAATGTGATTGGACACATACCCAAGGGAATATAATGAATTTGAAGCATAGGTTGTTGTCCATAATTTTTGTGATTTTTCATCTATGCTAATGAAAGGATGGTTTTTAGAATTACCTTAGCATAGATTTTGTTTATCATGTCTTATAGCAATTTTTATGTGTTTGCTGCATTCTAGCATGGTTCAAGGCAAAGATAACTTGCAACAAAAGATAAGTGAATAAACCTTGATACTCATAGTTCTTCCATTCGTGATGAATGAGTTGTGTCTTCCATGTGTAAAGTTATTGAAATTCATCATATGCCTTGCTCCATCTCCGGTGTGAATTTATCTCTTGACTTACCCAGATTGGATTTGAGAGTTTCCTATAGGAGTTAGTCCAACAAAATATCCATTGTCTACACAAGCAATTTTTAGTTCAATAACCAAACTAGACTCCATGTCTAATTTGATTAAGGAAGGCTATTTAACCTAAGCACCATGCTTAATTTAAATGGCTATGGAAGTATGTGCAATACTTCCAAACCAAAACTTACTATGGCAGGCAAAGGTAGCATGAAAGCACTATAGAGATGTATTCAATTTAGAGATGAAAGAGCATAATCATGGTGAGATTTTTTTAAAGATGCAAGTGGGATGGATATATGAATGGAACTAAACATGTTGTGGATTTAATATGAGAAAATTTAAACTAAATGAGATGTATGCATGGATTATTTGAAGTAAACATATAGTGGAATGCAAAAAGTTAAAAGATGACTACTCATGAAATTTAAAGTCCATGAGCAAGACTATCTCACCTTTCTCGATCAAACACACCATGACTCACAAGAAGGAATTTGTGAGTAGTGCAGCATTTGTTTCCATTACTTGAGATGTGATTTGAATTCTTGTGATGTTGACCTTTTTCGTCAATCTACACATGGTTAGAGAATATATATGTCCATACAAACCTGTGAGATGGCAAGGTTCTAGTGTTGATGGATCTTGAAAGCTCAGGCACCCTAAGTTCTTCAATATTTCTTATTTTCTTGTGGAAGCTTGTTGAAAGGTCAAAACAACATCTATTGTCCTATTTATTTCACAATATAATAGAACATGGGTAATCCTACTAAAGCAAGTGGTATGTTAATGATCTTTACGCCAATTGTTTCCTCAGCAACGGCGCCAAAAATGCTTGTTGGTATTTATAAGTGCAAAATAGAATATGAAGGATTCTGCAAGAGCACAGAATACCATTGTAGCATTTTACCGAAAGTATTACAGGTATCGTTATTTATATTTTACCATAGGGAAACAATGGAGTAAAGACTTATTGAGTAATAAAGGAATATCTATTAGTCAACATACCAGCATAGCTAGAGAAAGGGGTAAATGTAATGATAGGAATTATGTAAAATGATAGGGGATAAATCAACAAAGATAAACAACTAGATAACTCAGGAGAACAATGGGTAAGGTAGATTCCTATGACATTCTTACTACATGGTCAAAGTACAACCAACTATAGCTAAGACTAACTCTACTCTTGTGCACTTCGGGACGCCGCTAGACGGTAGAGCACCGCAAAGAATAACTCTACTAACTTGACTATGGTCCTACAATTTAAGAACCTACTCACATGGGATGGACTATAGAGGATAGATAGGGCTGTCACCTCCCGCTGCTACCACATGGCCAGGGAACAGGTTGCACTCATAGACAGAGCATCGTATAAGCACCATGCTTACATGAGGCTCAGCTACTTAGCCCAACTGGTAAACTAGAAGACTAAGCGCTCTATAAACCCATACAAATGAGTAATGATAACATTAACTAAGCGAGATATATATTCAAAGTAAGCACAGCCATGTAGAGAGGAATATGATAAATTGATAATAAGTCTTACAAGATGTAGAAGTGAAGATACAAGGCTTTGCCAAGCCTCCAGGACTAGATCCGAAACTTGAGCATGAGCCCAACTCGACCCTCACTCCTGAGCTACAATCTACTACATTGGAGAGCTCAGACCTATTCCTCCTGGTGTGTGTTGATTTGAATAAGAGATATGAATTAGGGTTTTAGGATGGCTCTAGGGAGGGGGTAGGGGCTGCTATATATAGGGGAAGCATCAATTCTAGACCCTTGAATCAAACCAACTTAAATCAATGACGTAGATGTGATACTTAAGGTGGTGGAGAACCGACGTAGCGAGGAGGGGCAGACTGGTGGTTACTATTGTTATGATACTAAATGATATACCACATGTTTGGCCCAAGTTAGTTGCTAATCTAGAGATGAATAGCTACAATTAACTTGATGACCAAATTAGAAAATGTATAGCTTAATTAGTGGCTTTTTATGCAAAATGTTGTCAAGCTAGCTCCACTTATAAAGCCTTGCATGATCCTTGGAGTCACTTTATTTTTGGTTTATGATGGGTAAGTCTAGCTCAGTACCTTCTTGAACTTAGGGTTTATTTCCCACTTGTTGCAGATAACACAGTATATCATGGATATTGTAAGAACTGCTTTTGACCCACCATGGACGAGGAGTAGGCCCTAGGCAAGGTGCTTCTATTTATATATCTAATCTATGGTGTTTTGTGGGTTGTGATCACAGACTAGCAAGTATTTGAACAATGATGTGAGATGTTGGTTTAAAAACTACTTTGCTTCCGCTACTACTTTATGAACTTAGTTTGTAATAACTTTAATCGCACTCTGATGTATGGCAATGTATTTGTGAACTCTATGTAACATGTGGCATGTATGTTGAATCATGTAGAATCTTGATCGTATGTTGGCGATGAATCAAGACCCCTTGTGGTACCCGATGGACTACCGGGTTTATACGGGCTCAAGTATTATAGTGCGACCGTTTGTGGGCTACCACTGTACTTGTTCTCTTATAAATTGGACGGTTCTATCACAGAAGTGAAGATATAAGGCTTTGCTAAGCCTCCAAGACTAGATCTGAAACTTGCGCATGAGCCCAACTCGACCCTCACTCCCAAGCTATTAATCTACTACATTGGAGAGCTCTAGACCTATTCCTCCTGTTGTGTGTTGATCTGAATGAGAGATGTGAATTAGGGTATCAGGATGGCTCTAGGGAAGGGTTTAGGGGTTGATATATATATGAGGTAGCATCAATTCTAGACCCTTAGATCAAACTAGCTTAAATCAACGGCATAGATGTGATCCTTAAGGTGATGGAGAACCACGCTGTGTCAGCCTCTTGGCTCAATCTTCGATGGAGAGTCTTCTAGAGTCTTATGGAGTTGTTTTCATCATGGATAAACATGATTAAATCTGATGATTGGGTCCACCTTGATGGTTTTTTAAATAAATCCTCCTACAAACACAAATTCACCAAAACTTATGGAATTTATTAGTTTAAACCCCTTGACCTATGTTTGGTGATGAAATTAAGTACATATATGCAGACAGTTTATGATTGATGTTAACGACCATCAAGATATTGCCACTAGTATTGGTGCATTGGATGGACAAGATGTGATATAAATCTCTACTCCACGCATGGTATTAATGAGCACTACTTGATGCAAGGGCATCATTTGAAATTTGATGATGTAGGGAACCTTGTGTTTTTCTTGTCAAAGTATACAAACGAGATTCTGTTACCTAACCTAAAACTCTCTTTGTATAAGTCCTCAGAGCTAACCTTCACTCTTGTTGAGCAAGAGGAAGCACGTAGGAGTTCTGTTTCTCGTAGGTTAACACGGCGTAGGACTAGAAGCAAAGTAGGTAGCTCTCAACAGCCATCGCCAACATCGACATCACTTGTGCCTCAGCCATACCATGTAGAGTGGTTCATGGCTTGCAGACACCTAGGTTCACACCTGGGTACCAACTTGGCTAGGGGCACACCCCGCAACCACATGAGGCCGGTGGTTCGGGATGGCATGAGGCTGACGATGTAGCATGGAGACATGCTCACTCCTCCGACTAACTCCTACACTGAGAGTTACACAAAAACATGCTTATTTCGTCCACCACAATAAAGTAATTGTTGGTGCTTTGTAAACCAGACTAGTAAACTTATACAATTGCCATGCTGCTCTAGGAAGACGATGGTAGCATCCAATAGAAATGAGGATTTATACTGGTTTAGGCCGGAGCCCTACATCCAGTCTTAGAGATGATCGAGTGTGTGTTCCTCGCTTGAATGCTCTAAAGTTCTTACAATAGGGGGTGCAAGAATGTTGGAAGGGATGGAAGGACCTATGCTAGGCAATGGGCTGCCTGAAGAGAAGCTCTAAGAGCCCTACTACGATGGTAAATGAATGAAATGGTAGAGGATGTCAATCATCTTGCCCTAGTGGTCCTTATATAGAGTTCGAGGCTAGGGCTCAAACAAGAGAGGAGGCTCTCCCAACCGAAGGGTCATAAGCCTGAGGGAGATCCTAGCTAACTTGGCTTGCAATCTATGCTGTCTTCTGGCCCTTGTCTGGTCATGGCTATCATCATGGTCTTGTGGCCATACTACGACAGGGTGTGACGTAGTGTTACTGTGCCGGCCATGGCAGCACTGTGGGCATGGTGATGGTTTGCCAACCATCCTGTGTGGCATGGTCTCCGTTGTGGTCTTTGTCATCATTGTCTTGTCTCCCAGGGCATCATACAAGAGTTGGTGGCTGCCCTGGGACACCGATGATCATCTTGTCTTGAGGAGCTGAGGATCATGACCCCAGTCATCAAGGTCGGTGCTCGTTGCCTGCCTGGATGGCTTCGATGTCATGGATCCCATCCCATAGTGGGTGGGACCATATATCCATATCACCGGGCCATATCTAATCGGTGGTCTTTGTACCCGTTATCATTGCTTTGAGGTAGTGTTGTCTTGTTCGTGCAGCATGGCATAGGGTTGGTGTCTGACTGGGCTGAGGTGACTATTGTCCCCTTGGTCCTTCTGGGGTCAGTGTGGCATGCCTACTTTTGTCAGAGCAAGAGTGCTTGGCCGGATGTGACCTCTCCCCATCTCTTCCAATGGTCATAATGGGGAGAGGTCGTGCGCTTTGCTAATGTTGCACAGCTAGAGCTAGAGATTTGGTCATGGCAAACCTCGACTTTAGTTCTTGACCTATGATGCTCATCTTTTGCTGGTCCTCGGTCACTTGGGCCTTTCCTTGCTAATGCATTGCAGGCCATGTGGCTTGCTACCTAATCGGTGTCTTGAGATACCCTAGGTTTATAACCCCAACAATAGCCCTCGAGCATTTTTGTGATCGCAAAGCAATTGCTAAAAAGCTGGTATGCATGTGTGCTATGATGTGGGCTCGCTCTTGTGGCCTACTCGAGCTTTGTCGCTCAACTCATTATGGGTTGGTGCAACCGGTATGGTAGGGGTCGCTGAGTTTCATTTCATTAGGATGTCCTAACGATGAGGCATGTGACTGTTGGGCTTTGTCACATCGGACGGTAGTGCATTGGGGTTCACGATCCAGGTGTGGCTAAGTGGTCTTGTTGGTGCTGCTCCGATCTTGCCTTCATGGAAGTCTTGAGTTTCATGCCCTTATGTGGGCATCCATCACTGCCCGTGACCTTTCACGGTCCGCCACATGGCAAGGGGGTCTCAGGCAACTCAATCCACTTCTAGTCTATAAGTTAGGGCTTCTTTCCTGTTCAAACTACCCCTAGCACTGAGTCTCTTTAGACCTCTTTGAGGAGCTTAGCTTTTAAAGGGGGAGAGAAGAAAGGCTTCTGAAGAGAACCTCATGGTTCTTAAACATGTGTCCTGCTAGGGATTGCGGGTGGCAACCAGAGGCCATGGCTGTCCATCCCAACAATTGATGCTGGAAGGGATCTCTGAGCCAGGGGGCAAGGGTTAGTATGGCCACCGCATCGAGTCATATGCAACATTGGTGTGCCATCTCATCGCCATTTCTTGCTCTGAGCCTAGGTGGCTCATGTGCTCAAAATGGTCGATGGCTGGAGTCACTTCCGGCTCCCCTCAGAGGTCTACACATTAGTCATCAGCCCACCTAGACTACTGGTGGAATGGGAGGAGCATGAGGCAGCGCTTCCCCATCACTCCACCCCTGTTAGATGGGGTAGGATGGCGATGTGGCCGTACCGCTACTACAAGTTGCTCCCTCCTTCAAAGCTAAAGGAGTTGTTGCATCCGTCCTGCGTGTTGTTGCTTAGGGGCGTGATGCTAGCGGCAGAGTCAGTGGGGGTTTACGACCCCTAGTTCCTTGGTGGCGCTCGGCCCTATGTTGTCAATTGGCATAACCATCGAGGTGATGCCTTTTTGACATTTTGGCGGCCTGGCTGCCTTTGTACCTGCCGAAGGAATTTCCTTTTTAATACTTCTAGGTAGACTTTGCTACGAGCCCCCGAGCCATAGGTTTGGGTCATTTCTTTGACCCAGGCTAGCTTGGAGGGACTATTTTTCCCTTGGTGTCATGGGGGTCGTTCCCTTGACCTCTTACTGCATAGTCATGAGGTTTCTTGCAGTCGTGCATTGCCTCGTAGGTCTTGGATGTTTTTGTCATTTCTGCATGACTGAGTCATGATCACATTTTGGGGTTCCACATTGTACGTCACCCCGGCCTTTAGCTTCATCGATCTCTCCCAAAGATGTCATGGACCTCTGATGGTTTATGAGTCTCTGAAGCAGGCCTCCAGTCTAAGAACTAGGACATAGGGAGGAATTAGTCGTGGCTATGCCCTAACTTCTTTTGGGGTTGCAGGGACCCAACTCTATTTTTTCTTTCCTGGTATCCTTGCGGACCTTGAGAGGTCATGTTGCCTTGTCATAAGCAGGTTTGTTTTCACCCCATGCGGGGAGAAGCATGTCCACCATAACCACGTGGTTGAAGCGGTGCACCTTGTAACACCCCGGGTGTCAGTCATGAGTTAAGCAGTGAAATTGGACTTAAGTAAACTATGTCAAGCAATGATCATGATCTCTAGTTCATAATTTGGAAGTAATAATGAAGGTGTTGAGGCTCAATCTATGAAAATGAGCCCCAACTTGGACTCGGACAGTACACTTTGCTTATATGTGGACCTTGGTTAAGGTTAGGCATGAGTATTGTTAAACATGCTTGTTTCATGTACATTACATCAACAAGCATCCATCTTGACCAGTGGAAAAGTTTCATGAAGTTTGGAATCAAGAAGTCACATGAAATGATAAGTTATAATCTTTCTTGAATTGCTTCATCAGGTGAATGGGAATATGGGATGTCGACCAAACCTTGCTATCTTGCCCAAATGTCTCTAATTGAACTCTACAACAAAAGTCATGAGGGTTCATGTTGAGCAAATGTCAAGAAAATGCTTCTAAGTGTGGGAATAGCTAAAATTGTCCTTTTCATGATATGGTTTTGACCTATATTGACCAACTGTCTAGAGTGCTTGCATGGAGTTAGACCTTAAATAAAAGTTGAAGTTTGAGTGGAGTACAACAAACTTTATTTCTGGACCAAGACCTGATTCAACTTCTAAGTGGCTCAAACAGTGGCCTCAAGTTTGAATGCAGTGCTCCTTTTGAGCTCTCAGAAATATTTCTGTCCCCGGTTGACAACAACAAGTTGACATATTTGTGAATTTTTATCTTCCAAATTCATATGGTAACTCAACTGGATTCCTTAATATGAGTTGAAGTACATTTTGTGTTGCAAACAACAAAATAAGTCTCATCAAGTTTGGATCATGTTTGCACCTTCAAACTTCAATCCTAAAATAAAATGTTGGCTCTAAAAACCACACTTCGATCTGAAGCTTTAGAACTTGGTTTGCAGTTTCCTTAACTCATCATCAGAGCTCTAGATCTCTCAAACCAATCTGAATCTCACTTGGATCCTTTAAGCAAAGTTGTTCACCACATATAGCTCTACAACTTGTAGTAAGAAAGTTTGATCCGCTACAACATGAAATTGGGAGTAAGAGAGGGGAAAAGTTTGGGGATTCAGTCGATCTTTGAGCTAGCTTTAAAGCTTTAGGGTAGCGTCGTTGCTTGACCATGCGTAGGCGCCGCTGGCCGTGTGGCTCCCTTGCGCCCTTGCATGCTTGCCACCTCACCAACACTCGCGCTGCGTGGATGAAAAGGCCAAGCGCTCGCCCCTCCTTCCTCTAGCTCACTCTCTCGCTGTCTCTTCTCTGTTTCTCCCCCTCGCTCTTGCCATGGATGGTCGAACAGTAGAGCCGCGCCCATCACCGCCGCTCCCTTCCCTATCCTCCACCCACCCGCCCACTATAGCACCGCCGCCGCAACCTGTTCCAGCACCATCTACTCTCTCCCGTGCTACCTTCCCAGCAGTGCTCTGCTGCCATGATCGCCATGGCCGAGGCAGGCCAAGCTCGCAAGCTACCATGGCCAGGCCACTCTGGGCCTTCTCTGCCCTAGCCGAGTGCCACTATGCCTCCACCACCACATGTCGCCCCTCCGCTACCCCCTTTCCTGGCCACTACGGCCGCCGTAGCACTGTCGCTGGAACAGCTGCCGCTATAGCTATGGGTGCACATGGCCAAGCCATGTTGGGCCACTGCTGGGTGAGCTACGGGCTCCTCTCAGTGCGTGCAGGCACCCTGATGCTCCCCGCCACTGCCGGCCATAGTCCTCCAAGGCCGGTCGACCCTAAGCCATCCTCGTCGTCTATCGGGCCGCTGCTACCGTAGCCACACCACCTAGGACTATCTCTAGCTGAGCCGAGGCCACCCACGGGTGCGCGCTGGTCCCCTGCTGCTCTGCCGCCACTCCCCCGCCGCCGGTGAGCCTCCTCCAGCCTGCACCGGCGATCCTCCTCCGCCTCCTTTGTTTTGATCCGGTGAGGGACCTCACACAGCAATTGAAGAAAACACAGGGGTGAAATGAACGTCCGTGAGTCAGGGGAATAGTACAGAGAGGGACCTATTCATTGGAATTTAATTTCGTGGAAGTTTATGGGCCTTGATGCAATTGTATTTTCCTTTATTATATTTATTTGGTTGAAACTTTGGGAAATCATAATAAATTGTAGAAAAATCATAAAATAGCAAATAAGGACTTTTTGGAATCCATGTGAGTAGATCTACACAGTAGAGTCATAATATGATATGTGTTAGTAGAAAGTTTCTGATGTTTTTATTTATTCTTATAAAGTGCTTTTAGAAATCCTTTTAAGTTGTTGGATGCATATCTTGAGTTATGGAAGTCCAAAAATGGTAATTCCAGTTGTGTTAGTGTTGTGATGAAACTATCTATCTAAGAAAAATATTAAACATGCTAGCTATTTACTGTTTTTGTCATGTTTTGATTTAATCTTGTTAAATAGGCAATTTTAGCTTATTTTGCTTTTATTTCTCATATCTAAAGTTGTACTGTTCCAATTGCTGTGAAATGTTTATAGTAGGCTCCTTATGCTATGTGTGTACCATGGTAAAAATTTCATAGTCATTCGATGCAATATGTTTGATTTATTGATTTAACTTTTTTATTGCTTGATAAATGGTTTTAAATAAGTTATAATTTTTATGTAGGTGTAAAAATGGAAAATATGGTTCCACTACCTTTGTACGATGATGTACTACCATAATAACATATAATATGGCTATATGTTTATAGAAAATAATGATCTTTAGATTTATCTTGCTTTACATGTTTTCTTACAATAGCAATTTGTCTTTTTCATAGTAATTAAATTATAAAACTTGAGCATGTGAAATTTGTACAGTAGCTATGTTTTGAAAACATCTTCCTCTCATAAAAATCTTAGCCCCAAACTAGATGTTCTTCTATGGCACTAAAAATAGCATATATATTGTATTATATACATAGAGGATGAACGTTTGCTAATAGATCTATGTAGTTATTGTCCTATGATGCTTCTGATAGCTATTAGTATGTGCTATGATTGTTTGAATATGGTCACAAGCTGTTTATAGTAGCATGTATGTCAAGAACATGTTAGTTTGTAGCAACTAAACAAGAGATGAATGTGGTATGCCTCAGCTATCTAGACTGCAGGTACAGTTTTGGTTGTGCAATTAGTTTTGTGATGCAAATGATGTTTTATGTGAATATGGTCAATACCAAAGTTGTAGGTAACTTAATAATATAGCTTGTGTTAACTTTTCATGACCATAGTCCTGATAATTTAGGAGCTATAGATTTTACAATTTCCCTATCAGGTTTTGCATGCTCTGTGTATAGATCTGAATGATTGTGTTGTTTGACTTAGCTAAGCTTTGAATCATGTTTTGGAGATAATATAAGAAGCGTAGTTCATTTCATGATCTTTCCAAATTGTTAAAGATCATTACTTTTGGTGAGCTCGAAATCCAGTTATAGCTGTTCAAAGTGGAATGATAGATTTCTGTCCTAATCTGGATAGAGATGTCTTCTTCGTGATGTTTGACCTGGTTAACTTTGGAATTAGCTTATGGTGTTTAAAACAAAGTTGTGCATGGCTTTATAAGCTTTCTAAAAAGTCTAGAATCACCTTATTGTGAAAGCTAGTACTCAACTTATTGATGTCTGAATTTGCATGTTAGATTCTGTGCATGTTTTGGACAAAATTGTTGCTTTGTGTGTTTAAGGCCAAATAACTGTTCAAACACCTAAAGATGATAATAAGAAAGTTGTAGATAACTTAATAAGCTTTCTGTAAAGTTAAGGATCATGC
The DNA here is from genome assembly GCF_019320115.1 of Miscanthus floridulus. NCBI lineage: Eukaryota > Viridiplantae > Streptophyta > Magnoliopsida > Poales > Poaceae > Miscanthus > Miscanthus floridulus. The sequence goes on along the minus strand of NC_089581.1, from coordinate 96,673,763 downwards.
TTGGGATGATTAGAACTCTGGTTATATATGTCTGAAGTTAATATCAATTTTCTATCCTTATCTGTATAGACCTGAGATATTGGCATATTTGATCATGTTAACCTATGAGTTAGCTTCTGGAATGAATAACAAAGTTGTAGATAATTTTATTAGCTTTCCAAAAATTCCAAGATCACTTTTATTGAATGATTATAACTCTAGGTGCCTGTGTATTGCATAATCTTGTGTTTGTCTTGAACACTCTTATGTGATGCATCACTTATTACCATTCTTCATATTCATGCACTTGCATCTTACATATCATCTAGGTGCGCTAGATGAACCACATGAAGGACGTGATGTTGGAGACAAACCCAAAGATGGAGTTTGGTGCATCCATCTAGAAAACAGAAGGAGAGAGGGAGAGCCTTTATGAACCTCTTATGATGTCCTCCCTCAAATCCAAGCCCTTCAACTCAAATCAAAAGTTTCCTCAAATTTTAGGGCAAAGCCTCCCCCCATGAGTTTGAGAGAGGAAGACCCGTGGAGAAGATAAAGGGGTGGTGCTGTGTATTTGTACAAGCTTTACCGCAGTGGGTAGTTTAAAGAGCCCGCCATGGTAAATCGTATTAACCGCGGCGGGCGATTCATACCGCCCGCCGCGGTAAATAATGATTTCCTACGGCAGGCAAGTAAGGTGGCCCGCCGCGGTAAACCCTTTTCCCGCAGCGGACGCCTCGGTGGCCGGCCTCGCTGGCTGGCCATCGGTTAACCGTGGTGGGCAAAAGAGGTGCCCGCCACGGAGCCCATTTTGGCCACGCTACGCAAATTGATTCCTATAGTAGTGGATGCTCGGCAAGTGAGTGTCGTCTAACAAATACTAACCTAGTGTAGGATCCTAGGCAAGCCCTAGAGCATTCTATGCCTCCTATGTTTTTACAAATATCACTTGATTCCTTTATGTTTGATGCATTAGGTTATAAGAGTTGATTGGAACCACTTCATGCATAGAACTACCTTGTCCAAAAATATACCTTGAACCCTATGTAGGTCCTGGATCTAATGTATGCTTAGCAATGCTTAGACCGGTAGTAGTCGGGTGATTTCCAGTCACCTGCGAGATATAGGTGGATACCAAAGCACGGTTGGCTATATTTGCTATCATGGAAATAACCATGTGTTGATGAATAAAAATGAGATGGGACGGGATTGTGATAGAGAAGCAACAAGGCATGGAGGTCTTGGTGCCCATTTATCCACGTCTATGTCGGTTAAGGACCGATTCGCTGTACATCCTTATGTCATGTTGAACGCATGCCAAACACTTAGTTGGCCAGATAAGTCGTTCCGACCATAAAGCCAAGTAGCTCAACTCAGGCCAGGACCCAGTAAGTGAAAGTGCGCACACTGGAGGCAGTAAGGATGTGTGGGGAGCTAGTGGCATGAGTCCAAGGACAGGCCAGGCCTGAACTTCTTGGTAGACTGGTAGAATCTCTAAGGGTGCGGCGCTGATCAGACCCACGAAGTTGGTTCCTAAGTTGTACCAAAGGTGACCTAAGACTACTTTGGCGTAGGTATGTCTTGGTTTGTGTTAGGAATAACTACCCAGCTGGGTTGGAATTGATTTGAGTCACTGTCTCTCTCGGATAGTGAGAACTTGACTGAGCAGCGGCAACATAGCATTAATTGATGGAATTTTGATGGTTATGATGAATATGGAAATGTTACACCGGCTATGGTTACTATTGTATGTTACTAAATGATATTCCACATGTTTGGCATAGGTTAGTTGCTAACATAGAGATGAATAGCTATAATTAACTTGGTTACCGAATTATAAAATGTATAGCTCAACTGGTGGCTTTTACGCAAAATGTTGTCAAGCTAGCTCCACCTATAAAGCCTTGCATACTCCTTGGTGTCACTTTATTTCTGGTTTATGATGGGTAAGTCTAGCTGAGTACATTCAAGTACTCATGCTTTATCCCACCATGTTGCTAGTGAAGTTCTCAGCCTGCTGAAGATGGTGCTAACCGCCGGTGGGCTCGGTGACTCTATATTTATTTCTCATCTATATGCTTTTATCAGAGGATGTCACTTATGCTAGCAATGTATTTGGAACTTATATTATTGTAATCATTTGAAAGCTATGTTGTTTTCACTAATCAGTTTTGAAACCCAAACTTGTATTATTATTTGTGAACTCATTGTAAACATTATTTCCACAACTCTATGTATGTGATATGTATTTGCTTAATCACTCGATCTTGGTTATGATGTTGATTTACCGAGGTCCTTCATGACACTCAGCGGACTACCGGGTTTATATAAGTGAAAGTATGCGCGCGTCAACATGTTAAATGGGGACAACCATACTTGATCTTGTATAAATTGGGCAGTTCTGTCAAACGCTATGTCGGGGTCTATGGGTAATTCAAGCAGGACCCGATATCCTCCCCAATCGATGTGGAGTTTAGCTATGCCTCACGTGAGATGTCCCATAAATCGTCGGCCGTCAATCCCGTTGGTCCCCAACTGCCTCCACAGTAGCCAGAGGGTAAGATGCCTCCCCCTAGAGGGGGTCAACCTATGAGACTTTGAAGCGAACAACTTGAACATAGGGACAGATGGTCATGTGGCTCTGTGTCATAGAACCGACCAATTTATAAGAGTACAAGTACAATGGCAGCCCGCAAGCGGTCGCACTGTCATACTTGAACCCATATAAACCCGGTAGTCCGTCGAGTACCATGACGGGTCTCGATAAATGATTTACAACAACCAAGATCGTACATGATTCAACATACATGCCACATATTACATAAAGTTCACAAATACATTTCATCATTAGAGTACAAATAAAAGTTATTACAAACCGAGTTTGATAGATAAAGCGGAAGCAATTAAGTTCGAAAATAAAGTTTCCAACATAGTTTGATACAGTGCCAAGTAGGATCACGGTCCACAAAAGCAAGGATAGGGATTAATAAAGAAGCCTGCCCATGGCTTACTCCTCATCCACGGCGGGATAGAAGCAACTCTTGCAATAACCATGATACACAGTGCCATCTGCAACAATGGGAAATAAAACCCTGAGTACGAGAAGGTACTTAGCTAGACTTATCCGTCATGAACCAGAAATAAAATGATTCCAAGGATTATGCAAGGCTGTATAAGTGGACATAGCTTGACAACATTTTGCATAAAAGCAATTTACGTAGTTGGACCATTACGATGCCTTTATCAAATTAATTATAACTATCCATTTCTAGATTAGCAACTATCATGTGCCAAACATGTGGTATATCCATTTAAAAGCATACAATAGTAACCATAGCAGGTATTGTAATTCCATATTCATCCGAACCATCATGTTTCATAACACAGTTACTATGATGTTGGGACTAGCCAAGTTTCTCACTATCCAGGAGAGACGGCGATTCGAATCGATTTCAAATAGCTAGAAATTTATTCCTAACACAAACCCAGGTCTACCAGCCATGATAGCCTTAGGTCACCTTTGGTACAACTTAGGTCTACATTTCGCGAGTTCATACTGTGCCGCACAATCTAGAACACCAGATGCCAGGACGTTCAGGCCTAGCCTGCCCTTGGGCTCAGTCTGATCATTCCTCGGAAGGAGCGCACAACAGAACGGGTCTCGGCCTAAGTTGAATTACTCGGCTTCGCGGTCGGAATGAGTTATCCGGCCAGCTAAGTGAGAGGCATGCGTTCAATCTTGTTAGAAGCGCCAACAACAGTATGGTCCTTAATCAACATAGACGGGGATAGATCCACACCCAAGACCTCCATGTCTTGTTGCTTCTCTATCGACATCCCGCCCAGTCTCGATTTTCTTTTACCCCATGGTTCTGTTCCACGATAGCAAATATAGCCAACCGTGCTCCGGTATCCACCTATATCTCGCACGTGATAGGACATCACCCGACTTCTACCGGTCTAAGCATGGCTAAGCATATATTCGATCCTGGACCTATACCGGTTAAAGGTGTAATATCTGGACAAGGAATGTACATGCACCAAGTGGTTCCATTCAACTCTTATAACTTAATGCATCAATCATACATACTTAAGTAAATATTTGTAAAATACTGGGAGACTTAGAATGCTCTGGGGCTTCCCTCGCAGAAAGGAAGTGGGGCGGTGGTCAGGACACTTCGGGAGCTCTTCAGGATTCTGCTCCACGCCTTCGGGAGCTGCGACTTGAGGATTCTCCTGCTGGTCCCCTTCCTCTATCTCGTCGAATTCCAGCAACGTTATTTCTTCCTCCGATCCTAGATGCATGAATATGGCATAAGATATCGTGAATGCATATATGTTAACAAGTGCATCATGTTTATTGAGTAGGTGCATATCTCTTCTCGATTATTTAATTAACTACTTCCACAATGCATCTACTACGTCACAAAACAGTAGCTACTTGTTTCACTCATAACTGGAGTTCTACTAATCCAAATGCAGTGATCCTAGACTTTCTAGAAAGCTTATCAAATTATCTACAACTTTGTTATTAACCATTTTTACAGAAACCATCATCCCTATCATGCAACTTATCAAACTACAGAATCTGTCCGGAATCCTTTTAAATTTGCATTTTGAAGCAACGATACTTCTACTTCATGTAATCACTCAAAGTTTGACAACATAAAGCCTACCAACAGTTTAAGCATACCAAATACATTCAAGACAATATAATGGTGAAGCCCAAACTATTTATTTAAATGCCTTTATTATTTTATTTAGATATTTAGGTTAAATAATAAACATATACCAGATGTACTTCATAAATTCTCACAAATTTATAGTGCCTTACTAATGCTATAAAAGGACTACTGTAAAAGTTTCATGCCATTTTATTCAATAAAACACTCTATACAAAAATGACAAGATAGAAAGGCTTACAATAGCAAAAATAGAAAACCCTAGTCAAAAGTGTCAAGCAATAGATTTCCTATTTTTCTTAGCATCCCTATGGTACTAGGATTACCCCCAACAAATTTCATAAATTTTGGATTCATAAATAATTTATAAAAAATCATACAAGGATTCACTATTTATAAAAGAAAAATCTATAACTACAAATCTACACATGCACTGATCCTAAAATTTTTACCAGAGCTCATATATGTTAAGACTAGCTTACCACAAAAATTTCGTAATTTTTGGAGCACAGGAACTCTAGATATAAAATAAACAACTTTGCATGCATTCAAAAACACATTTCAAATCTCTATTTAACTCTACCAAAATTTCTACTATAAATGTCAAGAACATATTTTTCCTAAATACTATACTTCCTAAGGAACACTACACAATTTATTGCACAATTTTTGAAGCTACCAAACTAGAGATATAAAAATCACAAAACAATTCAAAATCTAGAATCAAATGACCTAGCTTTCAAATACAGAGTCGCTGACCGGTGGGACCCGTTGGTCAGAGGACCCCACATGTCATCGATTCGAAACAGGGCAGCCACGCTGCGCTATGGTGGCGCGGCCAAAGCTCGTCGACAGCGAACTTGCCGGCGGTGACATCATCACCAGATGTTCTACTCGACTTCGCGCACACACTGCTCTACTCGGTGGGACCTCTCGTCGGTGCTAGCAACGGCGGCGGCGGCCATGGCGGGGCAGAGGTGCAGGACGACGGCAAGACGCCGGTGGAAGCTACGACGGCTCAATCAAACGCTACACCGAGCATCACAGAGCTACGGCAGACCTAGCTAGCGCTCTATCGTGGCCTGGGGTAGACGGTGGCGACGTGGCCACGACGACGGGGCTGGCGGCGGAGCTCCGGTGAGCATTTGCACGGCGCTGCGGCTTACTGAGCTTGAACAACGGGCACTAGCTGGCACAGGGAGTCGCTGGGAAGGCGGTGATGCTGTCGCGGTGATGAATGGGCGGCTCAGTGCTAGCTTGAGCTGGCTATTGCGACGGCGGAGGCGGGACGAGCTCGGCTATCGCTGCGGCGAGGAAGGAGGCCGAGGCGAGGTGAAAGGCGTGCTCTGGCAGTGCAGGCGAGTGCAGGCGATGTTAAGGCATGCTCTGGCAGTGCGGGCGAGTGTGGGTGATGTTAAGGCGCGCTCTGGCCTAGCCGAGCCACACGCGGCGAGGCACCGGTGACGCACGGCCATTGCCAGCCACCATGCGGCACGCGACGACTGACGCTGGTCGGCCACCACGTCCTGATTCAGTTGGTTCAGAACCCGAATGGGACGCCTGACAGCAAGTTTTCACGGCGATGCAGCTGCTAATCCCTGGCTCCAACTCGTAAACCGTCTTAACAACAATCATAGCCCTATGTACCAGCTAAAATTTTCTTTCAGTGAACTTGTGCTAAATCGTGACCGAGACTGAGTAAAATCACCCCCAAAGTCAGCCTGTCAGTCGGTCAGTGAACACGACTTAGAAAATTTTGTTAAGTCATGAGATGTTGATTTTTCTGATTATTGTGATATCAATTCAAGCATGTTAGAAGCTAAATCAGTCAATGACCCAAAAATAAAAGTTGTTCCTTATGTCAAATACTACAACTTTGCTTTAGTGATCTCCTCCATGCAAGGTCTCTAACACCTAGTTCAAACTTGGTCAAACATGTCACATTTAAATGATGATACACATCAAAGCATGGCTTAATGACCTATTTACCCCTAACCATGAATATCAAAGTTGTTCATAATGATACTCCAAACATGTTTAAGCAATTTGCAAGGTCATTCAATCATTTCATGTAGTAGTCACTCATAGGGCTAGTTAGTGTAATCACATGAAGCTTAAGTGTTGGTTCATGAAATGTGACCATGAACAAAGTCCTATTTGCTAACCTAGGTGTTGCTATATGTTTGTGTGACTCACATCCACCAAGTACATGTGTCCACTCATGATCATATGCATAGACACATGGAGACATGAAATAACGAGAAAAGTTGCATATGTTTAAGAAACATGCGATAACAAGCAAACGTTGCAGATGTTTCAATCCAATGTTTCAATTGTAAATGCTTGATGATCATGCTCATGTTATGCAAGTCAAGTTATGCAAGGCTAACACCCGAGGTGTTACAGCCCCTCCCCCTTATAAAAATCTCGTCCTGAGATTTGCAAGACCTACCATTCTTGGAAAAAGGTAGGATAAACTTCTTGTAAATAATCTTCTCTTTCCCACATAGCATCTTATTCACTATGATTGTTCCACACCACCTTATAGAACTTAATAATCTTACTCCGTGTTACTCTCTCCATCTCCTCTAATACTCGAATTGGCTTTTCTTCATAGGTCAAATCCAATTGAAGCTGCACGTTGGTGGGTGCAATAGCTTCTTCAGGTACTCGAAGACATTTCTTTGACTGAGAAACATGGAACACATCAAATATTGCACTCATCTCTGGTGGAAGTTGTAACTTATATGCAACATTTCCTTTTTGTTCCAAAATTTTTGTATGGCCCTACATATCTTGGTGAAAGCTTCTTTTTCATCCCAAATCTTTTCACAGCTTTCATGGGTGATACTCTCAAGTATACATAGTCACCCACTTCAAAAGTCAGTGGTCTTCTTCTTCTATCGGCATAACTCTTTTGTCTTGATTGAGCTACCTTCATATGTTGTTGGATGATACATACTTGCTCTTCGGCTTCATTGACAAAGTCAATACCAAAGTATCTCCTTTCATCGGGCTCAATCCAATTCAATGGAGTTCTACATTTTCTGCCATACAAGGCTTCAAATGGAGCCATCTTGATACTCGCTTGATAACTGTTGCTATAGGAGAATTCAGCTAAAGGTAACCATTTCTCCCATGAACCCTTTGAAGATATAACACAAGCTCTAAGTAAATCTTCTAGGATTTGGTTCACTCGCTCTGTCTGTCCTGAAGTTTGTGGATGGTATGCCGAACTTCTGATTAGCTTGGTCCCCAAAGCCTGGTGTAAGTGCTCCCAGAAACGAGCTATGAACTGTGGTCCTTGATCTGAGATTATAGTCCTCGGTACTCCATGAAGTCTCACGATCTACGAAACATATATCTTAGCGTATTTTCCAACTATATACCGTGTGTTCATGGGTATAAAGTGTGCTGACTTGGTGAGACGATCAACAATAACCCATATTGAATCATGACCTTGTGGCGTCATTGGAAGGCCTATGATAAAGTCCATGCTGATTTCCTCCCATTTCCATCCTGGAATAGGCAATGGCTAAAGTAGTCCGGTAGATTTCATATGGATAGCTTTTACTCTACTGCAGTTATCACACCTAGCAACATAGGCTGTGATCTCTTTATTCATCTTAGTCCACCAAAAATGGGTTTTCAAATCTTGATACATCTTACTACTACCCGGATGGATGGACAATTTGGACAAGTGAGCTTCATCTAAAATTTGATTCCTTAGCTCACGGTCTTTTGGTACCACAAGTCGGTCCTCAAACCATAATACACCTCTTTCGTCCAATCTAAAATGTTTGGTTTCTTGCTCTTGCATTTTTCTCTTGATGTGACTTATTCCTACATCTGTCTGCTGTAGCTCTATGATTTTGCTCTCAAGTGAACAACTGATCGTGATATTGTGTAGTACAGCAGGATGTAACAAGTTGAATCCATCTTCCAACAATGCTTCCATAGTGTTGCAATGGGACTTTCGACTAAGTGCATCGGCTACTACATTAGCTTTACTCGGATGGTAATGCACTTCTAAATTGTAGTCCTTAATCAATTCCAACGATCTTCGTTGTCTCATGTTCAGCTCTGGTTGGGTAAAGATATACTTGAGACTTTTGTGGTCAGTATATATATGACATACATTGCCCAACAAATAATGTCTCCATATCTTTAATGCATGAACAACTGCTGCAAGTTCTAAATCATGTGTAGGGTAGTTGACTTCATGTTTTCTCAATTGCCGAGAAGCATATGCAATAACTCTTCCTTCTTGCATAAGCACACATCCCAAACCTATTCCCAATGCATCACAAAATACATCAAAAGGCTTTTCAATGTCTGGTTGTGCTAGCACAAGTGCTGTAGTCAACAAAGTTCTGAGGGTGTGAAAAGCTGCTTCACATTCTAGTGTCCAATTGTACTTCTCATCTTTCTAAAGTAGTCTGGTCATAGGCTTAGCTATCTTTGAGAAATCTGGAATGAAACGACGATAATATCCTGCTAACCCTAGAAAACTCCGAACTTCATGAATCGAAGTTGGGGCTTTCCAATCCATGACCTCTTGTACTTTTGATGGGTCTACAGAGATTCCATCTCTTGATAAGATGTGACCTAAGAAAGGTACTTTGCTCAACCAAAATTCACATTTGCTAAACTTTGCATATAGCTTATGCTCCCTCAATCTAGATAAAACAATCCTTAGATGCTCTTCATGATCTGACTCATTTTCTAAATAAATCAATATATCATCGATAAACACGACCACGAACTTGTCGAGTTTGGGCATGAATACCGAGTTCATCAGGTACATGAAGTAGGCTAGAGCATTTGTTAGTCCGAAAGACATAACCAAATACTCGTATAAGCCGTACCTAGTAGAGAAAGCAGTTTTGGGTATATCCTCTGGTCTGATCTTTATCTGATGGTAGCCCGATCTTAAGTCAATTTTGGAGAATACCTTTGCCTTCACTAGCTGATCGAACAAGATGTCGATGCGGGGCAATGGATATTTGTTCTTGATAGTCACAGCATTGAGTGGTCTGTAATCTACACACATTCTCAGTGACTTGTCCTTCTTTTTCACAAACAAGGCTAGACATCCCCATGGAGATGAGCTAGGTTGGATAAGACCCTTGTCCAATAGATCTTGCAATTGAACCTTAAGTTCCGCTAACTCGTTGGGTGGCATTCTATAGGGCCTTCTGGATATGGGTGCCGTACCTGGCACTAATTCAATCTTAAATTCCACCTCCCTATCAGATGGTAAGCCTGGTAATTCCTCTGGAAATACATCCGGAAACTCACAAACCACTGGGATATCACATAGTGTGGTGGTTTGGATAGCGCAAGCTAAATGTTGGAGTTCAAAATTGCGGGAGAGTGGTACTAGAAAAGCATTCCCTCCCGTGGGTTCCCTCAACATAATAGTGCGAGTGCTAGTGTCAATAAGAACACCATGATCCTTCATCCAATTCATGCCTAAGATTACACTTATCGATAACCCGGGCAATATTATCAAATCCGTTGTGTACTCCCTCCCTTGTATAGAGATGAGTACATTTTTTACTATCTTTTTGGTAGTAACAGTACCCCCTGCTGAACTTATGTTATAACCCCCTTTGCTTACTTCAATTATTTCTTGATCATGTCTAGATGCAAATGCTTGACTCATAAATGAATGAGAAGCTCCCGAATCAAATAAAACAATAGCGGGATGCTTGTTGACGAGAAACATACCAGCCATGACAACTTCTCCAGCGGGCACTTCCTCAACAGCGGTATAATGCACGTATCCCGGACATGCCCTTGCGTTTGCCTGCCTCTGATTGTTCTGATTTGGGTTGCCATTCTTCTTGGGGTGGGGGCATTCCTTGGCCCAATGACCCATTTGGTTGCAGTTGAAACATGGCTGATTATTCCTCGGTCTGGTGGAGCTTCCCTAACTACCAGTTCCTTTTGGTAAGGCAATAGTGAACGCCTTATGAAATGGTTTCTATGGCCTGTTATTCTAAGCTTTAGGTGGTGGAGGCCTAAACTTGGGTGCAGGTGGACGGAATTGTGGCCTAGCTGTGATAGGTGCTTTCAATTGGGAAGATCCTGAGGCACCTGCCTAATATGCCCTCTTGCGACCCTTAGCAATGGCATGCATGTTGTTGTGGTTTTCTTGGGTCAAGGCATCACTAATAAACTCATTGTACATGGCACACCTAGAATTGGCCATGGTCTTCATTAGTTTGGTACCCAGACCTCGCTTGAAACTCTCTATCTTTTTCTCTTCAGTATCCACAAAACCTGGAGCATATCTGGACAGATTGTTGAATGCGTGCATATATTTTGTGAGAGTCTTTGTTCCTTGAGTGAGCCTCATAAATTCGGCCGCTTTCATGCGCATCAGGCCCAGGGGAATATGATGTCCCCTAAAAGCTAGCTTGAACTGTTCCCAGGTCACTCGCGTGTTAGCAGGCAAAGACGATAGGAAATGTGTCCACCAGATCCCTGCTGGTCCTTGCAGTTGATGAGAAGCATACTCAGCTTTCAGATGCTCTATGACCCTCAGCAGACGAAATTTCTGCTCAATGGTATTTAGCCACTCGTCAGCCTGTAGTGGTTCCTCAGCCACCTTGAAGATTGGAGGCTTCGTATCCAGAAACTCCTTGAATGTGTTGTGCTAATTTGGCTCGGCCCCTGGTTGATGTGGGTGGCCCCGAGCAGTGTTTTGCGCGATGAGGCGCAAAGCTTCTTCCATTGTCCTTTGGCTCCCCAAGAACTGGGTAAAGAACTCCTGAGCAGACGACGGCAGTGGGGGTGGCAAGTCATCATGGTTGCCATCCTAGCTACCACCAGCTCTAGCATGGGTGCGCATCATCTGCGAAGTTGCAACAATAAGCGATTATTGGTTGATGTCAAGAGATTGCAGATGAATTATGTACTCATGCCAAACTAAAATTACTGGAGAAAATTCTCAAAATCATAATAAAAACAGAGGCATAACAATTCATTCTCGCAACATGACATCCCCAATTTGACCACTTATCGCGCTCATAACGCATGCAAATTTAAATCGTGATTACCAACAAAGGACTAGAATTGCATTGATGTTCAACCAAACGTGCGATAGTCGTGCGATTAACAACACTACATGATAGTCGGATTACTACTACCAAATTCGAGCTATAGGTCCATTACATGAATAAAGGTGATACATTGGCCCTTCCACTAAGTACTAAGTGATCTAATCCTCATCATGATCACTATCAAGGTCAGACATAGGATCATCTCCTTCCTCAGACTCCACTTCTTCCTCTTCCTCATCCTCCTCTGGATCCATCTCTGCGGCTCCAGGCAGAACATAAGGGTGGAGCTGGTTATTTAGCTGATGAACCTCTTCATGTAGGTTATCGTTGTATTCTTCTGCATTGGCCAGCTGCTGCTCCAGCTCAAACTGTCGAGCTCTCAGAACATCTTCCCTAGACCAGGCTGCATTCCTCTGGTGAGTTAACTGAGCCATCTCTACATTGAGCCTCTCAATCTCGACGTCGTGCTCCCTCTGAAGCTGATGTCGGTCCTCGCGGGCATGACCAAGAGCACCAGACACACATCTGAGGCTACCTTCTACTCCATCTAACACCTTCATCACTGCGAACATGGCGCTCATGGCAGAGTTATCACTATTCTACCCTTCTGCTGCACCAATCTCCAAAGATCTTCCTCTTGCCTGCTGCCATGAGTTAGTGGAGGGGTTGCCCCATGGAAAGACTCCAACCAAAGCGGCTGCCAGCTCCTGAGGAAAACGATCCATGATATCCCTCAGGATCCCAAAGGCTGCCCTGCCAGCTGCTTCTTCAGCAGTCCTACTAGTTAACTCATAACACCAACCTATCCACTCAGAACCGTCACCTCGGGGATGAACAACGGCCTCCATAGTAACCAAGAGACCTTCCCCCAACTGCTCATTCACCCAGAAGTAGCGGGGTTCCATTCCATCAGGATAGCCTACATAGCTGAGCACTCTCCACAAGAGTGTAGGCATCCCAAACTCTCCAAGAAACATGTGGCGTTGATGGGTATGTGGAGCAAGCTAACGGCTGGGAGCTCTACCTCCGGTGGACTTGCGAACGGTCTGCTTTTTGCGTGCCATCTGCACCATTAACATGTACCACTTGGTGAGACAATGCCATAATGGATAAGAGTTACATAACCGAGTAAGAATTTTATAAGGGGAGGAACAATGTAATTATGTGAATGGTAATTATCATGATGCATGCTCGTTCCGTACGTCCTCACAAACTTAGGAAAAATTTGTTTCTAACGGTAGACATGGTGGCATACATACGTTCTCTCATAATTAGCGTAACTAGTCGAGCTACACGTTTCGTTGTTAGTGTACCTGCATAAGAATTTCATTTCAGCCCTAAACCCATAATGAAATATGCAGAATGTAATTGTAAATACTTCCATATATGTATACCCATACATATACTTCCGTATCAATCTACCCGACAATAATTTAAACCCACAATTAAATATATACCATATACACATGCAAGCATGCATACATAGCCATACCAAAGCTAACTCTCCCCGACCGCACGCTCACATCTTGCGGTCATACACTCATCATCTTACCTTGGCGTAGAGGCATTTGATCCATACATTACCACTCAAGTGAATGGCATCCATACAATAGCACGCCGTATGGACGACGAAGTAAAAACCCCCATGTTAATACTTAAATAGCCACCTAATAGTCCTTAATTTGGGCATAAGGAAAGTGATCATTGGCACACTTTAGATTTCAAATACCTATTACATAACTATTAGTTGCTAGTGAAGGGTTTTTGGAAACAAAAACTTTTGTTTTAAATACACATGTGACAATTAACATTGAATCTTGCTCTGATACCAGCTGTCGCAGAACCGACCAATTTATAAGAGTACAAGTACAATGGCAGCCCGCAAGCGGTCGCACTGTCATACTTGAACCCATATAAACCCGGTAGTCCATTGAGTACCACGACGGGTCTCGATAAATGATTTATAACAACCAAGATCGTACATGATTCAACATACATGCCACATATTACATAAAGTTCACAAATACATTTCATCATCAGAGTACGAATAAAAGTTATTACAAACCGAGTTTGATAGATAAAGTGAAAGCAATTAAGTTCGAAAATAAAGTTTCCAACATAGTTTGATACAGTGCCAAGTAGGATCACGGTCCACAAAAGCAAGGATAGGGATTAATAAAGAAGCCTGCCCACGGCTTACTCCTCATCCATGGCAGGATAGAAGCAACTCTTGCAATAACCATGATACACAGTGCCATCTGCAACAATGGGAAATAAAACCCTGAGTATGAGAAGGTACTCAGCTAGACTTATCCGTCATGAACCAGAAATAAAATGACTCCAAGGATTATGCAAGGATGTATAAGTGGACGTAGTCTGACAACATTTTGCATAAAAGCAATTTACGTAGTTCGACCATTACGATGCCTTTATCAAATTAATTATAACTATCCATTTCTAGATTAGCAACTATCCTGTGCCAAACATGTGGTATATCCATTTAAAAGCATACAATAGTAACCATAGCAGGTATTGTAATTCCATATTCATCCGAACCATTATGTTTCATAACACAGTTACTATGATGTTGGGACTAGCCAAGTTTCTCACTATCCGGGAGAGACGGCGATTCGAATCGATTTCAACCAGCTGGGAATTTATTCCTAACACAAACCTAGGTCTACCAGCCATGATAGCCTTAGGTCACCTTTGGTACAACTCAGGTCTACATTTTGCGGGTCCGTACCGCACCGCACAATCTGGAACACCAGATGCCAGGACGTTCAGGCCTAGCCTGCCCTTGGGCTTAGTCTGATTGTTCCCCGAAAGGAGCGCACAACAGAATGGGTCCTGGCCTGAGTTGAATTACTCGGCTTCGCGGTCGGAACGAGTTATCCGGCTAGCTAAGTGAGAGGCATGCGTTCAATCTTGTCAGAAGCGCCAACAATGGTACCATCCTTAATCGACACAGATGGGGATAGATCCACACCCAAGACCTCCATGTCTTGTTGCTTCTCTATCGACATCCCGCCCGGTCTCGATTTTCTTTTACCCCATGGTTCTGTTCCACGATAGCAAATATAGCCAACCGTGCTCCGGTATCCACCAATATCTCGCAGGTGACAGGACATCACCCAATTTCTACCGGTCTAAGCATGGCTAAGCATATATTCGATCTTGGACCTATACCGGTTAAAGGTGTAATATCTGGACAAGGAATGTACATGCACCAAGTGGTTCCATTCAACTCTTATAACTTAATGCATCAATCATACGTACTTAAGTAAATATTTGTAAAATACTGGGAGACTTAGAATGCTCCGGGGCTTGCCTCGTAGAAAGGAAGTGGGGCGGTGGTCAGGACACTCTGGGAGCTCTTCAGGATTCTGCTCCACGCCTTCGGGAGCTGCGACTTGAGGATTCTCCTGCTGGTCCCCTTCCTCTATCTCGTCGAATTCCAGCAACGTTATTTCTTCCTCCGATCCTAGATGCATGAATATGGCATAAGATATCATGAATGCATATATGTTAACAAGTGCATCATGTTTATTGAGTAGGTGCATATCTCTTCTCGATTATTTAATTAACTACTTCCACAATGCATCTACTACGTCACAAAACAGAAGCAACTTGTTTCACTCATAACTGGAGTTCTACTAATCCAAATGCAGTGATCCTAGACTTTCTGGAAAGCTTATCAAATTATCTACAACTTTGTTATTAACCATTTTTACAGCAACCATCATCCCTATCATGCAACTTATCAAACTACAGAATCTGTCCAGAATCCTTTTAAATTTGCATTTTGAAGCAACGATACTTCTACTTCATGTAATCACTCAAAGTTTGACAACATAAAGCCTACCAGAAGTTTAAGCATACCAAATACATTCAAGACAATATAATGGTGAAGCCCAAACTATTTATTTAAATGCCTTTATTATTTTGTTTAGATATTTAGGTTAAATAATAAACTTATACCAAATGTACTTCATAAATTCCCAAAAATTTATAGTGCCTTACTAATGCTATCCAAGGACTACTGTAAAAGTTTCATGCCATTTTATTCAATAAAACACTCTATACAAAAATGACAATACAGAAAGGCTTACAATAGCAAAAATAGAAAACCCTAGTGAATAGTGTCAAGCAATAGATTTCCTATTTTTCTTAGCATCCTTATGGTACTAGGATTACCCCCAACAAATTTCATAAATTTTGGATTCATAAATAATTTATAAAAATTCATACAAGGATTCACTATTTATAAAAGAAAAATCTATAACTACAAATCTACACATGCACTGATCCTCAAATTTTTACCAGAGCTCATATATGTTAAGACTAGCTTACCACAAAGATTTCATAATTTTTGGAGCACAGGAACTCTAGATATAAAATAAACAATTTTGCATGCATTCAAAAACATATTTCAAATCTCTATTTAACTCTCCCAAAATTTCTACTGTAAATGTCAAAAACATATTTTTCCTAAATACTATACTTCCTAAGGAACACTACACAATTTATTGCACAATTTTTGAAGCTACGAAACTGGAGATATAAAAATCACAAAATAATTCAAAATCTGGAATCAAATGACCTAGCTTTCAAATACAGAGTCGCTAACCGGTGGGACCCGTTGGTTAGAGGACCCCACATGTCATCGACTCGAAATAGGGCAGCCACGCTGCGCTACGGTGGCACGGCCAAAGCTCGCCGACGGCGAACTTGTCGGCGGTGACATCATCACCAGATGTTCTACTCGACTTCGCGCACACACTGCTCTACTTGGTGGGACCTCTCGTCGGTGCTAGCAACGGCGGCGGCGGCCATGGCGGGGTGGAGGTGCGGGATGATGGCGAGACGCTAGTGGAAGCTATGACGGCTCAATCAAATGCTACGCCGAGCATCACAGAGCTACGGCGGACATAGCTAGCGCTCTATCGTGGCCTGGGGTAGACGGTGGCGACATGGCCACGACGACAGGGCTGGCGGCGGAGCTTCGGTGAGCATTTGCACGGCGCTGCGGCTTACCGAGCTTGAACAGCGGGCACTGGCTAGCGTAGGGAGTCGCTGGGAAGGCGGTGATGCTGTCGCGGTGACGAATGGGCGGCTTAGCGCTAGCTTGAGCTGGCTATTGCGACGGCGGAGGCAGGACGAGCTCGGCTGTCACTGCGGCAAGGAAGGAGGCCGAGGCGAGGTGAAAGGTGTGCTCTGGCAGTGCGAGCAAGTGCGGGCGACGTTAAGGCACGGTCTGGCAGTGCGGGCGAGTGTGGGCGATGTTAAGGCGCGCTCTGGCCTGGCCGAGCCACACGCGGCGAGGCGCCGGTGACGCGCGGCCGTTGCCAGCCACCACGCGGCACGCGACGACTGATGCCGGTCGGCCACCACGTCCTGATTCAGTTGGTTCAGAACCCGAATGGGACGCCTGACAGCGAGTTTTCACAGCGATGCAGCTACTAATCCCTGGCTCCAACTTGTAAACCGTCTTAACAACAATCATAGCCCTATGTACCAGCTAAAATTTTCTTTCAGTGAACTTGTGCTAAATCACGATCGAGACTGAGTAAAATCACCCCCAAAGTCAGCCTGTCAGTCGGTCAGTGAACACGACTTAGAAAATTTTGTTAAGTCATGAGATGTTGATTTTTCTGATTCTTGTGATATCAATTTAGGCATGTTAGAAGCTAAATCAGTCAATGACCCAAAAATAAAAGTTGTTCCTTATGTCAACTACTACAACTTTCCTTTAGTGATCTCCTCCATGCAAGGTCTCTAACACCTAGTTCAAACTTGGTCAAACATGTCACATTTAAATGATGATACACATCAAAGCATGGCTTAATGACCTATTTACCCCTAACCATGAATATCAAAGTTGTTCATAATGATACTCCAAACATGTTTAAGCAATTTGCAAGGTCATTCAATCATTTCATGTAGTAGTCACTCATAGGGCTAGTTAGTGTAATCACATGAAGCTTAAGTGTTGGTTCATGAAATGTGACCATGAACAAAGTCCTATTTGCTAACCTAGGTGTTGCTATATGTTTGTGTGACTCACATCCACCAAGTACATGTGTCCACTCATGATCATATGCATAGACACATGGAGACATGAAATAACGAGAAAAGTTGCATATGTTTAAGAAACATGCGATAACAAGCAAACATTGCAGATGTTTCAATCCAATGTTTCAATTGTAAATGCTTGTTTATGAATGCTTGATGATCATGCTCATGTTATGCAAGTCAAGTTATGCAAGGCTAACACCCGAGGTGTTACACTTTGCACCACTAATTAGAGCTGTGGGGGCCCATCTCCTCCCTACCCCTATCCATTTTGTGGCCTTGAGCCCTTCTAAGGGTCAGGCAAGAGTGGGTTTCCTAAGTACGACTAGGGGTCATGGTTGGGGCGGGTAGCTTGACACACGATCTCTAGGGCGGTTGGCCTCCCCGGTCACATCATGCCATAATGGCACCCGATCACGAACAATTGTCCACCGCGAAATGCGGGTGCGCAAATTGAAATGATATGGAGAGAGTGGGGATGTGCATGGCTTACTTGATGCATGGGTGGCCATCGTTATGCTGTCCCTTCGGTTGCTTCACCTGCCCTAAGAGGTTTTCTAGGTGGTTAGTCAATGTGAGTGGGTGCGTGCGTGCCTTGAGTATCCTTAGCAGCTACACATACTTTTGGAGCAATATGGTGAGGAGGCATTTGCCCTAAGTCACCTACTCCATCACTTCCATGTTCTCCCTCTAGCTCTTTCTGAAGTCACTTTCTTGCTAACCATGATGAGTCATGGCAAGCGGCCGTTGGACGAGTCATCGGGCGCCGACGGGGCATCGCTGCCCATTCGTCCTTGCCCGCGTGATCAAGGGTGAGTGCATTAGGATGATGCTCGAGTTTGAGGGTTTGACCTATGTAGATTGTGTGCATCTTGTAGGGCTACCTCCCACGCCACGCCCGTAGGGGCCATTAGTGCCACTCACGCCATGTCCCCACCTTCTAGGGGGTCGAGCTCATCGTCATCATCTTCGGAGGATCAGCGTGAGTTCCATGAGCTCATCCATGGGGTGGACAAGGCCCGCCAATGCTACTCCAACACCACCCATGAGATGAGCCAGCTAGAGTGCTATCTTGAGGCCATCAGGGTGGCCCTCGAGGCATCGGAGAGGGAGACCGCTGCCATGCAGGTGGTAGCCACCGACGCCTAGGCCTATGTCATGGGTAAGGATGCTTTTATGTCTTGTTGTCTTGCTCATCGTTTGTCATTCTTTATTTCCTTCTGATCTTCGCGTCCCCTTGTTGCCAACATTGGAGGAGTAGCTAGCGGCCTCCTACCATGAGACAATGGAAACTCGCCTCTAGGAGGTTCTTCTGATGGAGGAACATGAATGTGCGGTTGTGGCTAGAATCCATCAAGGAGCCAGCATTGCGCTCACCGCCCTACAGCTCCACACCAGCCAGGATTTTCATCGGGTGGCGCCTAGGTTCTCGGACCATGCCAGCCAAGCGAAGCGAGAGGAGATGGTCGGCAGCTTTGCTACCACTGCTACTGCCATTGTGGCCACTATGAATGTGGAGGACATCCTTCATGGTGGTGGCTAGGGGCCTTAGGAGTACATAGGGTCCTTTGATGAATAAGATTCTTTAGTTGGTGTTTCGTGCTTCTTTTTCCTTCACGTGTCCATTGTTGATACATTTGTTTGAATGCCATAGTCATGACCTTGCCTAGGGATCGACCCACATAGTTTGGTTTCATGTGACTCCATTTTCATGATCATGGTGTCGTAGGATAGGCCCGGTGGCAACGCACCTTGAGTCATCTCCTTTTTCTTCGGACTATGATGATCTTCCTAGTGGGCATCGATGCACGGTATGCTACGGTGTAGCCCCTGTGAGTGAACCATGTTGTTAGGCATGCACCGATCGACATAGGTTTCTTGGGTGCACGCACATCGTTAGAGCATTGCCTTGTCATGAGCTTATTAAGGCATGTCACGATCTCTAGGCTTAGAAGAGATTCATTGATGGTTATGTACAAAATCTTCTGTGGGCCAAGAGAAGCCTTGATGTGAAGGTTTAGCGAGCATGCCACTAGTCGTAGCTTTCATCGCTCATGGTGCCCAATGCAGTGGGGCCTAGGACACAAGGCTCGCTATGCTAAGGAATGCGCCATGTTGCATACCATCTAGAGCTCTTCAATCGTGCTGTCCTTGAGCCATGTCATCGCCTATCTTGCTATGTGCCACAGCCGAGGTCATAGAGCGCTTCCTTCATGTGCTCCCCTACTGCATAGGGAAATCATGTTTGGGATTAGCCCCTAAGGGCTGGCTTGCAGCTATCGTGATGTCATAGTTCTCCCATTTGTAGAGGTGGGCCTGCTAAAGGTCACCACCTATAGTGATGACACCATGTTGGCCAAGCATCTTGAGCTTCAGGTAGGTATAGTTGGGGATGGCCATGAACTTGGCATAATATGGTTGACCCAGTATGGCATCATAGGCACTAGGGAAGTCCGCTATTTCGAAGGTAAGCATCTCCTTGCAGAAGTTGGCCCAACCCCCAAACATCATGGGTATGTTTACTTGCCTGAGGAGGATGGCTTGGAGCCTAGGTATGTCTCCATGGAATGGGGCGCCAGATGGTCGTATGGCTGCCTATGAAAGCCCCATGGCATCATAGGTCTCGGCATAGAGAAGGTTGAGGCCACTTCCACCATCCACAAGGACTTGAGACAGGCAGGTCTTGCCAATGATCGGGTCCACCACAAGGGGGAAGTGTCCCCATTGCGGGATGTGGTCGGGGTGATCCTTTCAGTCGAAAGTGATCGTAGTTTCCGACCATTTCAGGAAGGCTAGGATAGATTCTCCCAAGGCAACCATGTTGACCTCCCTAGCCATGAGCTTTTGCTAGTGTTTGGACTCATACGCCATCGGTCCACCAAAGATCATGAGGCACCCTCTTAGGTCAGGATATGCATCCCCCTTCTCTTCATTATCAGCGGGCCCGGATGGCATGTCTGTGATGGTCATCTTGTAGTCACCGCTGAAGTAGCACTTAATAAGGCCACACTCCTCGAGGGTGTGCTTAACCGGATAGCCATGGTTATGGCATGGCATCTTGACTATCTTGTTGAAACTAACATGGTTGAGCTTGCCAGTTTTCTGCTTGTGGACCCTGTCGGTGGTCGTGACAAACTCGCTGTCATGGTGCCTCTAGCTATCCTTCTTGCCCTTTATTTATCGATTGCAGTCCCTAGCCTTGTCCATGGGTTTGGCTTGAGCCTTGCCCTTTGTTGGTATTTCTAAACGTAATCACCAAGTATGGAGACAGAATCCATCCCCGGCAACAGCGCTAGAAATGCTTGTTGGTATTTCTTAGCGTCATCGCTAATGATTAGCAATGCCACTAAGTAATAGCCTTGATAGTTCCTTAACAATTTTATATATTTATTCACAAGCGCATGGAGCTATCATTGCAGCATTTCACCTGGAAGTATTCAAGGTATCATTATTTTTTCCCAAAGGAAGGCATTTGATTAAGAGTCTAGTATGGATATGAACTTGAATAATATGGGACGGATAGGGCTATCACCACCTGACGCCTACCCCTCAACCATGGAAAGGGACAATGCAATCACATGTCTCTCCATACCCAAGCACCACGCTTGCATATACGAAAACGACCGAAATCCCCCTGGGTCGCCAACCCTACATATCGACATATAAAGAACTTGGGCACACCTAACGGCACGATGAACTACCACCTCAACTTTGCTCTAATTCCAATTATATAAGTTATATGGGTGTTTAAGCATAAAGTTAAGTGTGCTACTTTCATGACACATAAACTATAGACTAGTTCATATATCAAGATTATAACACAATAACTATACTCTACTTCATAAGTATGACTATAAATATCATATGAGAGCATAACTTTGGAAGAACACATATCTCTATCCATACCCAAAGGTCTATTCTTCCAAGGAGCCAAGCTCTCCAAGGTAGCTTTGCCTTGCTCTAAAGCTACTAAAAAGTAAAACTACAACTACTAGAAGTGAGTGAGATAGTGGTGTGTGAGGTGATGCTCAAGTGAAGTGTGTATTGTAGAGGGAGGGGTACCCCTCTATTTATACATGGAGCTAGGCACTGCCGAAGGCTATTCCTGGTGCGAGGACCGGCTGCCAGCGCCATAGCATGGAGCCATGCCACCGCATATCAAAGGGGTGGCCGAGCAGTGCCGGTAGGGGGTCGTCCGCCCCTAGGGGTTGGCCACCCCCTGACTGAGCTACCTCACCACCACCTTCGCATGGCAGGCTCCGGGCTAGACCTAGATCAAAGCAAGGTGGTGCTTTGCCCAGTTTGCACTAAGTTGATGGGTGTCTCCCTTGTTTCTTTATGCGAATTAGCGTTAGAAAGCGCCTTTCGGTGAATTATTCCATGTATTTGTGTTTTTGACCTACAAAATAACGTTCTCCAAATACATGTGGAACTTGGTTGGTAGTAAATGCATATGTGATCAAGATTGCTTATTTCTCCTCTTTTTGTGTCTTAATTGGTAGTTGAATTTAATCGGTAAAGACCGCCAACAAGCTCCCCCAAGCTTAACCTTTGCTCGTCCTGAGTAAATAGCTAAGTTATTGATTGTTGATCAGTAGTTGCTACGATGACGAACATAATTCACAAGTGCCATGCCTATAACAAAGTATTCTTCCTTAATTTAATAAGTTGGCATTCTATCCACTCTTTTAACTTAATCCCTATGGGGCTTATTGCTTTTCCAAGTCTTAGGTAGTTGCAAGATAGAACGTTTTTAACAGAATTACCAATCATTCATTCTTTGATCAACCTTCTATCCGGAGGTTTTATGAGTTTTGCAAAATAAAATGTAAGTTCCTCAAATGATTCACTCAATCGCACAATGTGTATGATCCTCACCAAGTCATTTGATTGTTTTGCCTTCTTTTCATCTTATCCCTAAAAGACTTTAAGTGGAGTTGTAGGTAGGTATGAATGAGAGGCATACTTACATCACATATATTGCTAAGTCAAAAAACGGATCCAAGGAAATGCAAGTCCTACACTTTGATCAAGATGTGCAAGTGTGTGGAATATTTTCCTATTCCTAATATTTTTGGTACTCCTCTGATCATGACTTTCTCTCTTTTGATTAATTGCCTTGGAAGTATGGGCTATATTTCTCTCTTTTTTCAATACTTTGGAACCTTCATGTGTTCCATTTTTTTCTTTTCTCTAGCTATTTTGAGAGCTTCATGTGTCTCTCTTTTTTTAGCATAGCCCCATACTTCTTGTTTGGCATATGAAAAACTTTAGAGAGAAAGACTCGTGACAAATGAATGGAGTTTTTAGGTGGATAGAAAAGCATATTTTTCCATAACTCTTAGTGTAAGAGTTATCATTTTTATACGTGGGTGTACGTGAATCTTGATCGTGGGTGTATGACAAGAATTTGAACAAGGGTCACACCAATTTGATAAAACTCAATGTGAATATAAGCAGCATATGACTAAGGTTTTAAATTTGAATCATGTCATATGGCCGTGGTAGGAATGCATAATCATTGAGGAACTTTTAATTTTAGCATTTTTAAATGAAAAACTCCAGATGTCAAGTTTCTCTTAGAATAAAGTCATAGCATATTCTATTTACCATATCATAACTTGCAATAACTTAGAAAATGATCATGCTTTTGCAACTGACAAGTTTTAAGTCTTAGTATGAGACATTTTAGCCAACAAACTTAAATCTTGGAGAATACTAAGTTACAGTCTAGGCACAGATGACTTATAGACAGAGCAACTATTCATCATTTCAATAAAGGAGAAACTAAATATTCTTAAATCACATATGGGAGTGGAATAAATATTTTTGTTGTTTTTATCATATTTCATTTTTTGGATTTTTTTAAATGCTAATAAATAAATAATTTAAAAATTAAAATGCAGAAAATTAAAGATAGTACTCACCTCTATGGGGGTCCTCCCCCAAACTTGCTCACTGCCAGATGATGACTTCGAGGTAGGTTATTTTGTTTTGATTTAGTGTATCGACTAATGTTCATACTGAGTATTTTTGGTTCAGTGATTAATTATCTAATCAAGGTAGGATGGATAACCTAAGAACCTTGCTTAATTTTTTAAAAGCCTATGAAGACATGATCGTATACTAACCATGCCTCAAACCAACATATACTTTGTATAGAACATGGGAAGACAGCTAGGATTCAACACAAAGGTAAATTAAAGATTTTTTATATATAAGTTTTATGTTATTTTTGAACTTATTAGTGCATAAACTAAGAATTCAAAGTTTTGGCATAATTATAAAATATAACTACCAATTATCTTTGGCAAGGAGTCACCTTTTAAGGTCCAATGAGTAGGACCCTTCTCCATTCAGTTCTTGCTTGATGGAGCGCCCGATCCCGAAGAAGTGGATGCAGACGGCTGCTCTTTCTTTGGCCTCCACACCATCTTGTTTTTTCTTGGTGGTGTAGTGATGGACTTAGGAGCTTCTTCTTTTGGTTTCCACACCATTTTGTTCCTCTTTGGTGGTGTGGGAACAACTTTTGGGGTCTTTTTTTTGTCATTTTAACCTTGTTTTGCTCTGGCTTCATTTTGATTTCTTTGTTCTTTTTCATAGGCCTATCCATCATTTGAGTTTGGATATGGACCTCCCTTAGGCCTTGTGGGTTTGGCCCATATTTGATACAGATCATGGAGCATTGCTCCTTCCTAGGCCTAAATGTGAATTTTTCTTTGTTACCATGGATATTAATGCGGATTTCTCTGGCTGTAACATCAATTTGAGCTCCTGCAGTGCTCAAGAAGGGTCACCCAAGGATGAGGGTCGATTCATTAGCGACCTCCATGTCGAGCACCACAAAGTTGGCAGGGATGTAGCAATCTCGGATTTTCACCAAAATTTCGTTGGCTATCCCTACCGGGTAGCGGACCATCGAATTGGCCAGCTGAAGCATCGTTGGTGTGGGTGTCAATTATGTGAGGTTCAGCTTGTCGAAGACGGCCTTGGGCATAATGCTAACACTAGCCCCAATGTCACACAATGCTTGGTCGAAGTATTGGATCCCGATGAAACATGAGATTGTGGGGCACCCAAGATCCTTTTTCTTTTTAGGGAAGTCGAGTATAGCAGTGCTAAACTCTTCTGTCAGTTTGATGACCTCCATGGATGGTAGTGGTCGCTTGTTGTTGATGATGTCCTTAATGTACTTGGCATAGGAAGGTACATGTAAGACGTACATCGGGGAGACGCTTACATGTATCTTCTCGATCATCTCAACAAAATGAATGAATTGCTCGTCCACGGCCTGCTTGCGGTTCCTTGTGGGAAACAATAGGTAGCTGGTGTCGACGAAGTCTTTTGGTGCCATCTCCTCTTCTTGTTCTTTTTCTTTTCCTTTTGTCGAAGGTTTGGCCGCCTGGCGCTCTTTTGCCTTTCCTGTGGATTGTTTGGGGTTTGGTGGATCACGAGTGGTCTTATCACCCCTTGTGGTCACCACTTTTACATTTTCACGAGAATTTTCAGGACGAGCAGGAATTTTTCCATTACTATCAATAGGAATTGCGATAGCTATTTGAGCTAGTTGTGTTTCTATCATTTTATTAAAACTTAATTGGTTTTTAACAACAGAAATTAAACCTTCAATCTGAGAATTTATATTTTGAAGCATTTTATCATTTGACATTAATTTCTTTGTAATATTTTCATTAATTTTTGCTTGCCCTAATACCAAGTCTTTGAAGGAAGCTTGATTCAAATTGTAATTTGAGTTGTAGTTCGAATTACCTTGCGGGCAGGATTGGTTATTCCACCCATTATTACCTAGTTGGCGAAACCCGTTATTGATGAAGGCAGCTTCTTCATGGGTTTGGGGCAATCATTCCCTAAATGGCCAACATTCCCACAGACTTCACACGTCATGTGTGAGTCCATGGCCTAGACGGTGCCCATCATGTCATCTTTCTCTTGGGTCATTCCTCCAGTCTTTCATCAAAAAATCTATTTTTACGAAAACCATATTCGTCACCTTCACGGTATGCATTCCTTTTTGTGTTTTCCTTTCCTCCCCCTAGCTTTGATTCGACGCCATTTTATTAATGAGAGCCGTGGCACCATCAATGGTGAGGGAAAGGAAGGAACCTCCAGCAGCAACGTCGAGGTGGCCCCTAGACGTGGGTATTAATCCATCATAAAAATTTTGGAGCACTAACTAGTTTTCAATCCCGTGGTGCAGGCATGCTTGGATGTAGTCCTACAGTCTCTCCCATGCCTCAGGAATGGTTTCTATGGAGCTTTGCTAAAAGTTGGAAATTTGTCCCCTTAGGGCATTATTTTGCCCATGGGGAAGAACTTGGCGTGGAATGCCGCGGAACATTTATTCCACGTCTTGACAGCTTCCTTTTCCTTGTAAAACCACTGCTTCGCCTTCCTCGAGAGGGAGAAGGGAAACAAGCAGAGCCTGATGCTCTTAGGTGCAACATCCTTGATGACAATCATGTAGCACAACTCGAGGAAGTGTTGGAGATGCATGTTCATGTCCTCGCTTGGCAAACTATGGAATTGGTTCACCTGCACCATCATGATGAGGCCGGTACGGAGCTCAAAGTTCCCATCATCGATGTTGACAGCTGGCCCAATGGGCACATTGGGAACAATGGGGGTGGAGTAGTCATGGAGGGTCTTGGCCATGATTGGAGTAGTGGATGGTGCGGGGGTGACTAGTTTGACTATCGATGGAGTGGCAGAAGAAGCGGTACGGGACCGTTTCTTCCTTAGGAGTGCCTTTGGATTTTTTATGTAGTTTTTTGGTAGTTTGTAACCGGTCATACACTATCCTATTTTCATCCAAAACAGGAGAAAACAAGCA
The DNA here is from genome assembly GCF_019320115.1 of Miscanthus floridulus. Lineage (NCBI taxonomy): Eukaryota > Viridiplantae > Streptophyta > Magnoliopsida > Poales > Poaceae > Miscanthus > Miscanthus floridulus. The sequence continues at coordinate 96,647,106 of NC_089581.1, read as the reverse complement.
AAGTTAGCCTGCATAAACAATGGCTACCTTACATGCATATTATCATCAACATGTCCTACTAGATTCTTTAATCAATATGCCTTCCCCGACAATGGTGCCAGAAAATGCTTGTTGGAATTTCTAAACACAATCACCAAGTATGGAGATAGAATCCATCCCGTCAACAGCGCTAGAAATGCTTGTTAGTATTTCTTAGCGTCATCACTAATGATTAGCAATGCCACTAAGTAATAGCCTTGATAGTTCCTTAGCAATTTTAGATATTTATCTACAAGCGCATGGAGTGCATTGTACCATTTCACCTAGAAGTATTCAGGGTATCGTTATTTATATTTTTCACAAAGGAAGGCATTTGATTAAGAGTCTAGTATGGATATGAACTTGAATAATAATGCTTGCAAGTACACCAATGTTTATAGCAGGGGTAAAAATAGTGATTTCAAGATTGCTTATTTCTCCTCTTTTTGTGCCTTAATTGGTGGTTGGATTTTATCGAAAAAGACCGCCAACACCGTTATGTTTGCAAAAGATTGCATGGATGGACTCCTCGCCGGAGGCGTGGCTTGTTGCGAGGTCAAGCAACTCTCGCATCGTTCGTAGTTTGCAGCGTCCAAGCTCACGAACAAGCGATTTGTTGGTCATGCCAAAGACAAACGCTCCAATCACATCCGCATCCACGATATCGGGAAGCTCGTTGCACTGCTTGGAAGAGTGGTGGATGTACTCGTGTAGAGTCTCTCCCACTTTTTGTTTGTAGGCTTTGAGGTCCTAGGAATTTCTAGGGCGTAGTATGTGCCCTGAAAGTTCCCAATGAAGATGTGCTTTAAGTCTGCCCATGAGTGGATGCTGTGCATGGGGAGATGCTCGAGCCATGCTTAGGCACTTTCCGCAAGGTAGAACAACAAGTATTAGATGATGAAGAGGTCATCATCTGCCCCGCCTGCTCGATAGGTGAGGCGGAAGTCTTCCAACCACACGGCAGGGTTGGAGTCCCTAGAGTACTTGATGATGTTTGGTGGCGCACAGAAGTGCACCGGGAATGGCACCTATCGAATCCTTTTTACGAATGCCTGTGAGCCACATGCATCAGGGCTTAGGCTGTGTCAAGCGTCCCGCACCATAGGATGCTGGCCGTGGTTTGTCCGAGTCATTGTCACCATAATGTAATTGATCCTTGACCGCTCAGTCTAGCCTAGGGCACCTGACGCCTTGAGTTGGACAGGCATTGTGGCTTCCGACATAGTGGTTGCATGCTGGGAAGGGTTCCCACCTATGTGTTGTGTAGCCGTTGTCTAGTCGGAGCATGCTTCATGCATGGTGTCCTTCAGGGCACCACGTGCCAAGGAGATGTGTACGAGGTTGGCCTCAAGATGTTGCCTCCCTATGAAACTTTGAGCCTGTTGTATCGCTATGGTTTCCAGCAAGTTTTGTAGTTCTTGATGTATGTGGTTTCCCTCATCAGTCGAGGGCTCAAGGACCATTCGCATTATCATGGTAGCTACCATGATGTTCTGGCTGGCTCAATGGAAGACTGGCATTTCCCTCTTACCTTGTTGGATTTGATCATACACATGGCGTGCCTGTGCCTACACTCCCTCGGCTCGAGGTGTTGTGGGCTAGGGCATCCATCGTCATGGCGTGTGTTGGCCTGATCAGCTTCCTATGCCCTAGCTCATTCTAGGCACTCCTGGTCGTACTCGGCCTATTCCCCAGGGGTGTGGGGAACCAGATAGGCATCATCCTCTACATCCTCTATCAGCACTGCCCCATCCTCCAAAGGGTGCAACATGTTGCACTCCCTCAGTAGAGGGTAGTTCCCCTTGGAATCAAACTTAGAGTCTGTGCTCTCAAGAGTCGCTAGCAAGAGGTCATAGAGGGACTCTAGGTCCTACTCCATCATCCCCATGAGCATGGGGGAATCTGGTGTCGTTGTTTGGCCATTGCGCCTAGCCAACTCTTCCTCAAAGAGCATGATCCTATCCCTCATTTCGGAGGGTAGTGGAGTGCTAGGATTCTAGAATTCGGCCTCTAGTAGTAGGGATCCATTTCTAGAGAGTTGGGTGAAAGCATTCGCCAACACATAGAAAATGCGTCGGCTTAGCTCTGGCTTAGGATTTGTCCCAAGATAGACGTCGACTCGACATGCTAGCGCATTAGAGTTGATGATCATGGGACCGGCTTGAGTCGGTTCATGATTAGGCATCGAGATGTGTGGTGGAGCTGCATTCTCTTCACTCAGTCATAGCCAACCTAGGCGGTCAGCCATGAAGTCCATGTCCCTAAAGCGCAAGGCTTGGCCAGGGAGAAGACCGTCTATGGGAGTTGGCCCGTTGATGTCAGCAAATTTGAGGCTTTCAAAGTAGATGCGGCCGCAAGGGGCTACACCAAAAGCAAATCCAACATAAGTGCAGGGAGTCATCGCTTCCTTCTCAATGATCGAGAGTGCATGACTATCCCCTACCTGGTGCGCCAATTGTCGGTGTTTTGTAAACCGAACTAGTAAACTTATACGATTGTCACGCTGCTCTAGAGAGACGATGGTAGCATCTAATAGACATGAGGATTCATACTGGTTCAGGCCAGAGCCCTACATCTAGTCTTAGAGATTATCGAGCGTGTGTTCCTAGCTTGAATGATCTAAATTTCTTACAAGAAGGGGTGCAAGAATGGTGGAAGGGATGGAAGGACCTATGCTAGGCAAAGGGCTGCTCAAAGAGAAGCTCTAGGAGCCCTACTATGATGGTGAATGAATGGAATGGTAGAGGATGTCAATTGTCTTGCCCTGGCAATCCTTATATAGAGTTTGGGGCCAAGGCTCATACAAAGAGGAGGCTCTCCCGACCAAAGGGTCGTGAGCGTGAGGGAGGTCCTACCTAACTTGGCTTGCAAGCTACACCATCTTCTCGTGCTCATCTAGTCATGGCTATCATCATGGTCTTATGGCCATGCTATGATAGGGTGTGACATAGTGTTACTGTGTCAGCCATGGTGGCACTGTGGGCATGGTGATGGTTTGCTAGCCATCTTATGCGGCATGGTCTCCATTATGGTCTTTGTCATCATTGTCTTGTCTCCTAGGGCGTCATATGGGAGTTGGTGGCCGCCCTAGGTCGGTGATGACCATCTTGTCTTGAGGAGCTGAGGATCATGACCCTAGTTGCTGAGGTCAGGGCTCACTGCTAGCCTAGATGGCTTCAATGTCATGACCTTCATCACTGATCCCATCCCATAGTGGGTGGGACCATATATCCATATCACCGGGCCATATCTAGTTGGTGGTCTTCATACCCGTTATCACCGCTTTGAGGCAGTGTTGTCTTGTCCTTGCGCCGTGGCATAGGTTTGGTGCCTGACCGAGCTGTGGTGACCGTTGTCCCCTCGATCCTTGTGGGGTTAGTGAGGCATGTCCACTTTTGTCAAAGCAGGAGCGCCTGGTCAGACATGACCTCTCCCCATCTCTTTTGATGGTCGTAATGGGGAGAGGTCATGCGCTTTGCAAATGTTGCATGGCTAGAGCTAGAGATTTGGCCACTGCTGACCCCAGCCTTAGTTCCTAACCTATGATGCTCGTCTTTTGCTGGGCCTCGGTCGCTTGGGCCTTTCCTTGCTAATGTGTAGCAGGCCACGTGGCCTGCTACCTCATTTGTTTATCATGAGTCTCTCTTTCTAAAGTTTCATATGCAAAAAAGAATAGTATGGGCTATGCTAAAAAAAGAAGAAAAAATATCCATGCTAGAAAGCATGAGAGAAAAAAATTCATGCCAAAGAGCATGAAGAAAAGAAAAGAAATAAATAAATAAAGATAGCCCATACTTTCAAATAAAGGCATTCATCCAAAAAGAGAGAGATTCATGATTCAAGGGAGTACCAAAAATATTTAGAATTAGGAAGTTATAAAAATTCCATGCACTTGCACGTCTTAATCAAAGTGTATGACTTGCATCTCCTTGAGGTCCGGTTTTTGACTTAGCAAAATATGCGATGCAAGTATGTCTCAATTTCTTACCTACCCTAAACTCCACGAAAGCCATTTAGTGGTAGGATGAAAAAGAAGGAAAAATATCAAAATGCCTTAGTGTGGTTTCATACACATTGAGCGATCAAGAGAATCATCTAAGGAACTTACTTTTATTTTTGAAAACTCATAAAACCTTTGGATAGACAATTGATCAAGGAATGAATGATTAGTGATTCTGTTATAACCGTTCTATCTTGCAACCACCTAGGAACTTGGAAAAGCTATACGCCCCACAAGGATTAAGTGAAAAGGGTGGATAAAAATGCCAACTTATTTGAATTACGGAAGAATACTTTGTTATAGGCATGGCGCTTATGAAATATACTCAGCATAGCAGGAACTCCTGATCAACAACCATGTACTTAGCTATTTGCTCAGGATGAGCAAGGGTTAAGCTTGGGGGATTTGTTGGTGGTCCTTAACAACCACATTCGACCGTCAATTTATATCCAAAATGGGAGAAATAAACAAACTTTTGACACATATGCATTTACTATTGATGTATTTCCACATGTATTGGATACTTAGTGTTTTGAAGGACATATACATCAAATACATGGGAATATAATCAAAAGGCACAATCTAGAAAGTGTAAAGCAGAAAAAACGCAAAAGAACGAAACAAAGGCTCAAGCAACTGATGAATCTGGGCCGGGCATCGACTTGAGAGGAGCCTAGGCCCAGCTACCAACCCACCTGGCAAAGGCGATGGCCAAGCGAGCCAGCTAGGGTGTGGCCACACCCTGGGTGCGCTCGCACCCTAGGCGCCATGGCCTGGGTACATCCTCTGCAAGCGGTTGCATGGTGGCATGCTAAGGCGATATAGGGTAGTTTCCTAATTTACTAGCTCCAAACTGACCTCCAGCTTGTATAAGAAGTGGGGTGGAGCTCTCTCCCATCACACACCTCATTTGGAGCCTCTACCTCACTACCACATATTGTACTCTTTTTACTTTTTAGTAGTATTTTGAGCTACCTAGAGCTATCAAGGAGAGCTTGGGCTCCTTGGGAGAAAGAGAGAAAGCTTGGTATGAATGCATTGAGAATTTCTTCCAAAGTCATGTTCTCATATTATAAATATAGTTGTGCTATTGAACTAGAGTATAGTTTTCATGTTATAATCATGACATATGAACTAGCATATAGTTTCTATGCTATGATCTTAACATGTGCAACTTTATGCTTAATCATTCATACAATTTGTATGAGTAGAGGTAGAGCTATGTCGAGGTGGCAGTTCGTCATTCCTTTGGGTTTGCCCATGTCCTATGCTTGTCGATCTATAGGGTCGGAGTCCCCAGAGGGATATGGGTAGTTTCTTTGTACACGGGCATGGTGCCCGGGTGCACGGGAACCTTTGAATATGACGGTACTCCCCGGTTGAGGGGTAGACAGTAGGTAGTGACAACCCTGTCCATCCTTTGTAATCCCCCACATTCGAGTATTGTGTAGGAATCTTAAAGTCTCTCGCGTTTGCTGGTAGACCAGTGCTCAGAGATCTCCCCATCCATCTTACACTTAGGTTTAGCTCTAACCAAATAATTTGTACGATCATCAACTATTCTTTGCACGGCTATATTAGAACATACCTGCTCCACCTAGGAACATTCTTTTATTTTTTATTTTCCTTTTATCATTGAGGTTGGTCCAGATGTGTGTCCACTATCCTTGAAATACCATTTTTACCCCTGTCATAGACTACTGGTTCACTATGCAAGTATATAGTGTTGTTCATATCCATGCTAGACTCTTACACCTTGCCTTCCTTTGGGAAAATATAAATAACGATACCCTGAATACTTCTAGGTGAAATGCTACAACGATAGATCTGTGCGCTTGCGGATATTGTGTTGGTGTTCCTTGGTGACGTCGCTAACATTTATCCAAATCTTAGTGATGGTGCTAAGAAATACCAACTGGCATTTCTGGTGCCAATGGTAGGGATAGATTCTATCTACAAACTTGGCAGTGATGATAAGAAATGCCAACAACCTTCACACGTCATGGGCTATATATTTTGCACTATTACACCTTATGTAAAACATGTGTGTTTCAATACTCGACTACCCAGCAGCTTGAATCAATATTTTTTGCTTCTTGTATTCTTCATTTTGATCTCATTTGTTCACTTCACTGAAAAGCCAGGCTGAAAAGTACTGTTCGCTGATTTGTTATGAGAGAAAAACATTGTACCATGGCTGATAAGTCAGGTTGATAAGTTCAAGCGAACATAATATGTGGCTATCTTTCTATTCATTTTTCTTTCTTGGTGATGATACAAATTTACACACATCAACTTTTTCCATAGCTAGTTGTTTTTCATTTATTTAAATTCCTGCAATCTCATGTAGATAATTATAGCATGGTTGGTTTGCGAGATGACTCTGTCTGAAATCATTCGATCCTGACATTGAACCTAGTTGTGTTGTTCTCGGTTTGCAGTGTAAATTTGACCCATCTGTCATGATATTCCTCACAACATTTCCGCAAGCCAAGGACTAGGCATTCTGAGAAAAATAGTTGTCGGTGTTTTGAGTAAACACCAACAAGTAAATTTTTAATATTGCACGTCTGGTTCGGATGGTGTGCTAAGAGGACACAAGGATTATACTGGTTTGGGTCGAATGTCCCTACGTCTAGTTTTGGGCTGCTCATGTTATTAGCACTGAGTTTGTAGTAGGGGGTTACAAACTGGTGAGAGAGGGAGGAGCTCCCATGTCTCTAGTGGAAGAACAAATGGGTCCGAGAGCTCGGTCGCTGCTCAGCTATGTGCTTGAGGTTTGACGCTAGTGCTCTTGATCTAATGTGGTGCGGTGAATCAATGATGTGATCCCCCTTAGTGCAATGCCCTGCTTTCCCTTTTATAGCCCAAGTGAAAGCAGGGGTTACAGCCAAAGGGAAGAGGGAAAAAGAAAGAGAAATAAGTCTCCCAGAGGTGTGCCATCCTCCTCTTTGCATGGGTCCTGCTGACCCTATATATTGTGGTGGTAGCGGTGTCGCACTGAGGTCCTGTTGGCCGCTGCAGCATACGTGCGGGTGTCGTGCATCGTTCTTGTCTTCCATCCCATCTGAGTAGATGGAATGGTCAAAGGGTCCTTGAAAAAGGCCATACGGGGGGGCTGGTGGTACAGTGCCAATCAACTGACGCCGGTCGACTGACATTGGATGGTGGTCAGGTAGGGAGTTGGCAGCACAGTGCTAGCCTATTAGCATTGTGGGTGACATGAGTCTCCCAGCATGGCCTAATGCGACCGCTAGTCGCTTTAGAACATGCTCGAGATGTGCTCCCGTGTGTGTGCCTCCACACCATAGTGGTTGAAGCGATTCGGGTCCTACCCTAGGGACACTACTTTTGTCCGGTAGCAAATCCGACCCCTAGTGAATGGATGAGGTAGAAATCTCTCCCTAGGGGCCAGGCAAGACGGAATCCGACCCTCGAGGGTTGGACGAGGCGGACCCTCCTCATGGGACTAGACGAGTCGGAGCCCATGCCTTGGGGTCAGACGAGTCGAAAACCTTGTCCTTGGAGTTGGAGCCCACGCCTTGGGGTCAGACGAGGTGAAAATCTCATCCTCGAAGTTGGATGAGGCGTGGCCTGGCCCTTGGGGGTTGGATGAGGTAGAAACCTTGTCCTCGAAGTTAGATGAGGTGTGGCTCGGCCCCTAGGAGTCAGACGAGACAAAAACCTCATCCTCAGAGTTAGACAAGGCATGGCCTAGCCCCTAGGGGGCAGACAAGGTAGAAACCTCATCCTCGACATTGGACGAGGCGTGGCTTGGTCCCTAGGGGTCGGACGAGGAAGAAACCTCATCCTCGGAGTTGGACGAGGCGTGCCTCAGCCCCTAGGGGTTCGACGAGGCCGTAGTTGTGTCCTTAACCATCGGATGAGGTGACGTGATGCTCATTAATCCATTGGCTTGGATACCTAGATATAGATATCTGACAGTAGCCCCTGAGCCTTTGGAGGAGTGAGACACTCCTGTAAAGGCTTTTTGCGATCTGTTCCTTGAGGGCGCATGGGAGTACTATTCATTATTATCACTTTGCAGGATGGCGATCTGCATATGACACTCATCGTTTCTCTACGACCGCATGTTCGGTCTCTTTACGATGCCAAGCCCCCACGCATAGTAGGGTTTCGGTTGGGGGGTCGGTTCGTCTTGTGATCGTCATCCCTCATGAGTCCATTTGCTAGGACGGAGAGGCTGAGCCATGCTGTGTTTTCCTCGCTAGATGGAGCATGGTGCTCGGTGAGTTATTAACGGGCTTGTTCGAGTGGAGCCCCGGCATGCCCTTCATGGGGGCCCGGTTCAAGACCAACTAGTGACTGACTCTAGATTCTTGGTGGCCGGTCCATATAGTTCCTCGATGCCTTTCTTTGGGGGAAAACCATGGACCCTACATCATCCAAGACTCGAAATGAGGGTCAATTCCAATCAAAGAGTGATGACCACGATGCCTTACGCGCTGCCATCGGGTTGGTCTTCGATGACCTCGGGGTCGCCTCGGCCATGGAGACGAGCTCGCTCGTAGTTCGGGTTACCCAGATCCTGGATTGGGCGTCGCAACTGAGGCCCTATACACCGGCATCCATCACACGTTTGCCATCTCCCGCTCCCACTACATCAACATCGACCTACCAGTGATTAGCGAGGGCTTCGCGCCTGGCTACACTAACGCCGAGCTAGATGAAATTGAGAAGGAAGCGGCTCTCCCAGTGTAGGACCTAGCGGAGAAGGTCGGAGAAGAAATCCTGCCAAAGGGTGTTTAGTTAGATAGCTGAGTCCAGCCGTTGGTCTTTTGTAAAGACTTTTATTATGGTCGGAAATGTTGTTTGGCCTTTATATATATAAAGTTCATTGCGATCCGACCCCTATTTTATGTTAAGGCATTAGAAACTTAAGTTGTGAGCGACTAAGTAATGATCACGCTAGTGAGCAAGTGATGCCGCAGCCGTTGGGGCGTAGGCTTTTTGCATTCCAACTAGTTTTACTCATCGTTAGTTTTCGGCAACTCTTATTTCTAGGTCTTGTCATAAAAAAGAAGGGTCGGATGGGAAAATGTTCCTGAGTATATGTACTCTATAAAGTTTTGTTGCGATCCACCCCTTGTTTTATGTTAAGGCATTAGAAACATAAGTTGCGAGCAACTAAGTAATGATCATGCTGGTGAGCAAGTGATGCCATAGCCATTGGGGCATAGGCTTTTTGCATTCTGACCAATTTTACTCATCGTTAGTTTTTGGCAACTCTTATTTCTAGGTCTTGTCATAAAAAAGAAGGGTCAGATAGGAAAATGTTCCTAAGTAAATGTACTCCTATCAGCCCCTGAGTAAAACCTGACCCTAGGTAGTTGCTGAGGTTGGGTGTTACTGAAGACCGATCAGATCAGAAGCGAATCCAATAGGAGGTAACATTTTTCAGTTTTTGCAGAAACATTACTTAGTTTGACAAGCATATTAGAAGCTTTTGGAATGCGAAAACTAAGGGTAAAAGTGACGTAGCTGCTCGATGTTCTAGGCGTTGGCGAAGGCTTTGCCGTCATCGGTCTTGAGCTTGTAGGTGCCGGGTCAAAATACTTCTACGATGATGTACGGTCCTTCCCACGACGTCAAAAGCTTGTGGCGATTTTTGTTGCTCTGGATGAGATGAAGGACTAAATCGCCTACGCTGAAGGCGCGACCCCACACGCGTTGGCTATGGTACTGTCGTAGCACCTGCTGGTATTTGGCCAAACGGAGCAGGGCGATGTCATGTACTTTCATCAAGCAGGTCCATGGCATCTTCCAAAGATGCTTTGTTTCCTTGCTTGTTATAGGCCTTGACCCTTGGCGCTCCATAATCGAGGTCGGTTGGGAGGATGGCTTCAGAGCCATAGACAATGACAAATGGTGTGTAACCGGTTGCCTAGCTGATGGACGTCCTTTGGCTCCAAAGTACCATGGGAAGCTCGGTGCTCCATCATCCACCAAACTTGTTCAACTAGTTGAAGATCCTAGGCTTGAGGCCCTGTAGGACCATGCTGTTTGGGTGCTCGACCTACCCATTCGTGCGGGGGTGTGCTACGGCGGCCCAATCGACGCGGATGTGATATTCATCGTAGAATTGGAGGAACTTCTTCCTAGTGAACTTTGTGTCATTGTCTGTGTTGATGGAGTTTGGGACTCCAAAGCGATGGACGATGTCCATGAAGAACAACACGGCCTGCTCAGATTTGATCATGGTGATCGACCGAGCCTCTATCCACTTCATGAACTTGTCCACAGCAACAAGTAAGTGCATAAAGCCCATGGGCACCCTCTTGAGGGGCCCTACCAGGTCGAGCCCCCAGACCGCGAACGGCCACGTGATGGGGATCGTCTAGAGCGCTTGGGCCGACAGGTGAGTTTGTTGAGCGTAGTACTAGCATCCTTTGCAGGTGCGTACAACCTGCTCGGCATCGGCCACCGCGGATGGCTAGTAGAAACCTTATCGGTATGCGTTTCCGACCAAGGTTCTAGGTGCGGCGTGATGTCCACAGACCCCTCCATGGATGTCTTCTAGTAGGTCCTTCCCTTGCTCGGTGGGGATGCAACACTGTAGGATTCTAGTGTGGCTATGCTTGTATAGCTCCCCTTTGATGATGACGAAGGACTTGGCATGACACACGAGCTGTCGGGCCTCCGTCTTGTTAGCAAGGAGCACCTCGTGGAGGAGGCAATTGAGATAAGGTGTTCTCTAGTCGGTCAGAGGGTCAGGCTCTGCCACTAGGCCTTTATCGAGTTCCATGACCTTAGAGTCAGATGGAACTGAGGGTCGGTCAACCCCTGAGCCCAGAACTAGCAGCCCGTTGCGGGTCTATTCTGGTTCCTCGTATCAGACCGAGGGTTTGTGCAAGTCGCTAGTGAAGATGTTGGTGGGGACTGGCTCTTGGCTCGATGCCATCTTTGCTAACATGTTGGCTGCTTTGTTGAGCCGCCTTAGGATATGGTTGAGCTCAATGCCGTCAAACTTGTCCTCCAATAGTTGGACCTCATAACAATACGCAACCATCTTGGCGCTGTGGCAGCTTAACTCCTTCATGACCTGGTCAACGACCAGTTGCGAGTCACCTCAGATGTCAAGCCTTCGGATGCCCAACTCAATGGTGATGCATAAGCCATTGATGAGTGCCTTGTACTCAACCACATTATTTGAAACCAGGAAGTGGATGTGAATTGCATATGTCTGCCCACCCCGAGGGGGAAACAAAAACTAGCCTAACCCCGGCGCCCTTCTTCATCAGTGATCCATCAAAGTACATCGTCCAGTACTCCTGATCGACGACCGCCGGTGGCATCTGGATCTCGGTCCATTCGGCCACAAAGTCAGCCAATACCTGAGACTTGATGGTCGTTCATGGGGCATACATGATGCCCTAATCCATTAGCTTGAGCGCCCATTTTGCTATTCTCCCCGTGGCCTCTCGGTTCTGGATAACCTCATCGAGGGGGAAATATGACACGATGGTCACCTGGTGTGAGTCGAAGTAGTGGCGCAGCTTCCTCTTGGTGATCAGGATGGCATATAGGAGCTTCTGGATCTGGGGATAACATGTCTTGGAGTCAGACAAGACTTCACTAATGAAGTACACGGGGCGTTGTACCTTGAGGGTGTGTCCCTCCTCTCCCCATTCTACAACCAAGGTGCCACTGACCACCTAAGTTGTAGCTATGACATAGAGTAGGAGTGACTCTCCCCCAGCTGGTGGGACCAGAAATCGGGGCCTTCGTTAGGAGCACTTTGAGCTTGTCAAGCGCCTCCTAAGCCTCAGGCATCCATGCAAATTGGTCGGTTTTCTTCATGAGCCAGAAAAGGGGGAGCCCCCATTTGACGAGGCATAAAATGAAGGGGCTAAGCGCTGCAAGGCACCCAGTAACCTTCTAAACTCCCTTTAGGTTTGGAATCAGGCCCATCTTTGTGATGCTGAGATTTTTACCGGGTTGGCTTCGATGCCACGCTCGGAGATGATGAAATCGAGCAACATGCCCCTTGGGACCCGATGTGACCACGCCAGCGTTGGGGACCTCTCTGACCACCTCGGCGATCTCTCCGACCACCTCGGCGACCTCTTTAACCACCTCGGCGACCTCTCCGACCACCTCAGCGAGCTCTCCGACCACTTCACCGACCTCGGCGACCTCTCCGACCACCTCACCAGCTAATACACCACTCCAAGTCCCTACTAGACCAATCACCCGTAGCCGCACCCAAAAGATACAGCAAGAGGTGCACACGCTACTTTGTGAATTTCAATTAAACATTGATGGTAATTTGGAGCTACCTAAGTCATGCATGTTGTTATTACTCAGGTTCTCCGAGAAGGAAGACAAGGATACATCAAGGATGGATTAGAGAGAAGAGCTATGTTCGAGTCAACCTAGCATGACAGAACCATCCAGAAGAAACAGTCATATCTTTTGTCTCCCAAAGGCTATGAAGGTGAATGAGTACTTGTTGGAGAGATCTTGAAGCCTAGTTTCCAATGCTGTCATGCCGACCAGTTTGGAGTGTCCAGCGTGGCATCCGACCAGTTTTAGTGAAGACTGCTCCGAAGCTCAATAGTCTGCATGAAGCTAAAGATCCCGTGCAAAACTGTACCATTCTGTAATAATTCATGGTGCATAGCATACATGGTTGGAAAGATGATGAAGTTAGCTTTCCAACGCATCCAACGGTTCATCATTTGGACTTCCTAGGAAGGAGTTATGACCAAAACATTAAAGACTGCACAGAAGCCCATAAGATGCACGGAAACTGAAGACCACCTCGTGAATGCTCTAGGCCGTTGACTTTCCACCTCCCAACCTTGGCTTCTTCAGTTCACATCTATCTTAGAGACTTCTCTTAGTATAAATATTACCTCTAGGCTACTAGAAATGTACTTTTGATGATTTGATAATTCAAGTGATATTGCAGCCGAGCTGCCGAGTGCTTACTCAAACCCTTGTTCTTCCTTGATCTTCCCGAACTTGTGAAGAGATTCCTCTAGGATCCACTAGTTCGTGCTTTGCGGGTTCCAGTACGGCTGCCCCGCCTTGTGTGGATTAGCTTCGGTTGTGGTTCTACGGTCGTTCGGAGATCGAGTCGAAGTCTTCCTGGTTTTGGTGTTTCTCTCCCCATCGCTTGGTCGCCTCCAACCTTGGCCAGGTATAAAGCTAGTTATTCCACTGTTCTTCAGCAAGTTACCCTTTTATCCTCACTGCCTTGTTGCAAGTTATCTTGATCGGGACCTACTATCGTGAAGATCGGACCAATTTTCGTACTGAAATAGTTCAGTACCTATCATCTGGTATCAGAGCTTCGGATTGACACGATAGGTATTGCCGTCATCCACATCGTTATCCTTGATTAATCTACTTCATATATTTGTGTTTATTCATATCCTATAGTCCAAAGCCACACAAAAAAATACCTATAACCATTTCGCAGTACTATTACATTGTGTATTGTGTTCATTGAGTTGCTAGTCACCACCGTTTATATATAAATTGAGTTGTTTTGTTCGTTACCGCTGTCAGTGTTATAAAAAAATAGATCAAAAAAAGGAAAGATTAGTTTTAAAAAAAAGAAGTTGAAGGATCTGTGTTGCGATGTACTACTGAAAATTTTAGTTTACATATTTTGAGTTGGTGGTAATCTTGTTAGCAGCAACGTCGTATCTTTGAGCACATCAAACCACTCGGTTGGCAGTACCGTAGCCCTCCTTGTTAGCCACCTATAGCTCCACCAAAAACCTGAACCGGGACGTTCGATTCGTAATCCTTACGACCTCTCTACCACCTCCGTTGAAGCTGCCACACCAGCACCGTCACGGTCTTTGAGACCAGAAAGAACTTGGGTAAGTAAGAGGTGAGATTGTGTGTTATCACAAATTTACCTATTCCACTTTTTTTTTCTTGCAACTGGTCTAACATGGTAGGATCCAATTCGAGTGTTTATGGTGGGAACCATGGAGATGAAGACCCCCTGTTGCATGGGCGGAGCTACGCCAAATTGCCAACTCGCTCTTGGAAGTGATGGAGAGGATGTTCAACGAACATCTCCCTGCAGCGGGTGGTCGTGGTCCACAACATCAACATGAAGACAATCACCGCAAAGAATTTGGTGATGAAAATTCTGGTTTGGGTGCTGGGTTTCATGGCCGTGACGGCAATGGTCAAGGTGGTCAGGGTGGAAGGCGTCGTGCTGATTTTGATCAGCGCGGTGGTGGACGGCATGTTGAATTTTATCATCAGCGTGGAGGAGGACGTGGACGTGATCGTCGTGTACATTTTGATGATGAACATGAGGTTCATGATGAGTATGAGGACGGATTTGATGATAATGAAAATCCTTTTGGTCACCATGGGCATTTTGGACAGCCACGTGAACATCGTCGTGGTGCTGGTCATGATGGGGAAAATTATCGTGGTCGTCGCAATAGAGATGATCTGGATAGCATTGCTCGTGTAAAGTTAAGTGTCCCAAAATTTTCAGGAAAAGAAAATGCTGATGCTTATCTTGAATGGGAGGAGCAATGTGATCAGATTTTTAGAGTGCATAATCTTTCTGATCAGAGGCGTGTCAACCTTGCTTCTGTTGAGTTTTCGGGTTACGCTCTCACATGGTGGAACCAAGTTCAAGAAAATCAACGTGTGTTGGGACATGATCATATCAACACATGGGCTGAGATGAAGAGAGTGATGAGAAGACGCTTTGTGCCATCAAGCTATCAGCGTGACCTCCACAATAGGTTACAAACATTGAGACAAGGATCAAAATCTATTGATGGCTACTTCAAGGAGATGGAGTTACTCTTGGTGAGATCTGGAATTAGAGAAGATGAAGAGTCAAAAATGGCAAGATTTTTGAATGGTCTCAATGAAGAAATTTTAGGTTTTGTTGAAATGTTTCCATATCATAATTTGCAAGACCATGTTGATCAATCTATGTGCACCGAGAGGAAAATTCAGCAGGAGGGACGAAGAAGGTCTTATGGGAGCCAATCAATTTTAGCCCCATGGCGTCAGCAGCAGCCTGGTACCTCTGTTGGTGGGGGAAGATCACAAGGAGTTGCTACTAGGCCTTCTGCATCCATTGGTGCTGCAAAGACAATAGTTTCTACTGTTTCTTCACCTACCATTCAGCAAGAACAGCAACGTCCTACTGCAAGCACATCAACCCCTTCTGTTGCATCAGCTGCTGCTTCTTCTTCCCATACCCAAGGCATTGTTTGTCACAAGTGCCAAGGTCGAGGACATGTTGCTGCTCAATGTCCTAGTCGAAGGACCATGATTTTAAATGAGCAAGGTGAATGGGAATCTGAAAGAGAACCTGAGGAAGAAGCTCCAATATATGATGAAGAAATTATGCAAGATAAAGGTGATGAAATTCAACCTGATGATGGAGACAACAATTGCTTCATTTCTCGCCGAGTGCTTAGTGTTACTGCTGTCCAAGAAGAGAATAATCAGCGGCACAATATTTTTCACACCCGGGGCATGATCAAGGACAAGTTGTGTCAAATCATTGTTGACAATGGCAGCTGCAATAATATTGCAAGTCAAGAATTAGTTGAAAGATTGGGACTAAAACAATGGCGCCACCCTTCTCCATACAAGAAGCAATGGTTAAATGATTGTGGTGCGCTGCGTGTAACAAACATTATGACCGTTCCCTTCTCCATTGGGTGGTACAATGATCATGTGGAATGTGATGTGGTGCCTATGCAAGCATGCCAGCTGCTGCTAGGGAGGCCATGGTTATTTGATCGTGATGTTTAGATCTTTGGAAGAACCAATAAGCTGTCTTTCATGTACAAAGGAGAGCGAATTTCTTTGCTTCCTTTAACACCGAAGGAAATTTTGAACGATGATCTTAAGAAGAAACAGTGAGAGAGCGAGAACTACCTGCGAGTGACCCACAAAAATAGTGAGGGAGAGATTCCAAAGCCAAATAAAACCCCACAGCCTCAAAGAACCAAGACACCGAGAAAAGAGGGTTTCGTTATGATGGCTAGGAAAGGGGATTTAAAAGAATTGAGTGAACCCAATGCTGTGTTCTATGTACTCTTGTACAAGGACAATTTTCTTGTCACTAATGACTTACCCTCTACTTTGCCTAGTGTTGTTTTTGATGTGTTACAGGAATATAAAGATGTGTTTCTAGATGAAGTGCCACCAGGACTACCACCTAAGAGAGGAATTGAACATCAAATTGATCTTGTGACCGGTGCTTCACTCCCAAACCATGCTGCCTACCGCACCAACCCAGAAGAAACCAAGGAGATTCAGCGACAAGTGGAAGAATTGATGAGAAAAGGGTACGTACAAGAAAGTCTGTCACCTTGTGCTGTTCCTGTCCTTTTAGTTTCTAAGAAAGATGGGTCTTGGCGGATGTGTGTGGATTGCCGAGCAATAAATAACATTACCATAAGGTATAGACACCCCATCCCTCGGCTGGATGATATGCTTGATGAACTTAGTGGTGCTATCATATTCACTAAAATTGATTTAAGAAGTGGATACCACCAGATTCGTATGAAAGAAGGAGATGAATGGAAAACAACTTTTAAAACAAAATTTGGGTTGTATGAATGGTTGGTAATTCCTTTCGGGTTAACCAATGCACCAAGTACATTTATGAGATTGATGAATCATATGCTTAGAGCTTTCATTGGCAAGTTTGTTGTCGTTTACTTTGATGACATCTTAATTTACAGCAAGTCTCTTGATGAACATGTTGAACATATCCAATGTGTGCTTGCTATCCTACGTGAACAGAAATTGTATGCTAACCTTGAGAAGTGCACCTTTTGCACCAACAAGGTAGTCTTTCTTGGATTTGTTGTTATAGGACAAGGAGTGGAGGTAGATGAAGAAAAGATCAAGGTTGTACGGGACTGGGCGCCTCCACAGAACGTGAGCCAAGCAAGAAGCTTCCTTGGACTTGCTGGTTTCTATCGGTAGTTCGTGAAGGATTTCAGCACTATTGCTGCACCAATCAATGAGCTGACAAAGAAAGAAGTGCTTTTCAAGTGTGGAGAAGCACAATAGAAGGCATTTGAAGAATTGAAGATGAAGTTAACAATAGCCCCAGTCCTTGCACTCCTAGATTTTGGTAAGTCATTTGAAATAGAATGTGATGCAAGTGGAGTTGGGATTGGAGGTGTGCTCATGCAAGGACGAAGGCCAATTGCATACTTCAGTGAAAAGCTAAGTGGTCCAACTCTAAATTATTCAGTTTATGATAAAGAATTATATGCTCTTGTTCGGAGTTTGGAAACTTGGCAACATTACCTTTTTCCTAAAGAATTTGTGATACATTCATATCATGAATCATTGAAACACCTTAAAGGACAACTAAAACTGAATAGAAGACATGCAAAATGGTGTGAATTCATTGAATCATTTCCCTATATTGTCAATTACAAGAAAGGAAAAGAGAATGTTGTAGCAGATGCTTTGTCTCGATGTCACACTTTGCTAACCCAACTTGACGCTAAAATTCCTAGATTAGAAAGCATAAAAGATTTATATACAACTGATTCATATTTTGCTAAACCATATTCCAAGTACCGAGATCTTCCTGGACTTGTGAAGAGATTCCTCTAGGATCCACTAGTTCATGCTTTGCGGGTTCCAGTACGGCTGCCCCGCCTTGTGTGGATTAGCTCCGGTTGGGTCGTTCGGAGATCGAGTCAAAGTCTTCATGGTTTTGGTGTTTCTCTCCCCGTCGCTTCGTCGCCTCCAACCTTGGCTAGGTATAAAGCTAGTTATTCCATTGTTCTTCAGCAAGTTACCCTTTTATCCTCACTGCCTTGTTGCAAGTTATCTTGATTGGGACCTACTATCGTGAAGAATTTGTGATACATTCATATCATGAATCATCGAAACACCTTAAAGGACAACTAAAACTGAATAGAAGGCATGCAAAATGGTGTGAATTCATTGAATCATTTCCCTATATTGTCAATTACAAGAAAGGAAAAGAGAATGTTGTAGCAGATGCTTTGTCTCGACGTCACACTTTGCTAACCCAACTTGACGCTAAAATTCCTAGATTAGAAAGCATAAAAGATTTATATACAACTGATTCATATTTTGCTGCACCATATTCCAAGTGCCGAGATCTTCCTAGACTTGTGAAGAGATTCCTCTGGGATCCACTAGTTCATGCTTTGCGGGTTCCAGTACGGCTGCCCCGCCTTGTGTGGATTAGCTCCGGTTGGGTCGTTCAGAGATCGAGTCGAAGTCTTCGTGGTTTTGGTGTTTCTCTCCCCGTCGCTTGGTCGCCTCCAACCTTGGCCAGGTATAAAGCTAGTTATTCCATTGTTCTTCAGCAAGTTACCCTTTTATCCTCACTGCCTTGTTGCAAGTTATCTTGATTGGGACCTACTATCGTGAAGATCGGGCCAATTTCCGTACTGAAATAGTTTAGTACCTATCAGGACCGCAAAGACGCATTTCTCGAGGTTGAGCTTGATGCCATTCTCCTAGAGCTTCCTAAAGGTCTGCTCTAGGTCGGCCATGAGCTGGTTGGTCTACTTGGACATGACTATGATGTCGTCCACGTAAGCCTCAACGGTCCACCCGATGAGGCTTCCAAAGCATTTGATCATGCAACCCTAGTACATAGCCCTGGCATTTTTTAGTCCGAATGACATCGTAATGTAGCAGAATGATCCGAACGGGGTGATGAAAGAGGTTGTGAGCTGGTCAGACTCTTTTATCGCGATCTGATGGCACCCGGAGTATGTATCAAGGAAGCAAGGGTTTCACACCCTGAGGTCAAGTCAACTACTTGATCTATGTGTGGCAAAGGAAACGAATCCTTCGAGCATGCCTTATTGAGGCTCATGTAGTCAACACACATTCTCCATTTCCCACTTTTCTTTTTTACTAGAATAGGATTGGACAACCACTCTGGGTGGTATACTTCCTTTATGAAACCGGCCGCCAAGAGCTTAGTGATTTCCTCACCGATGAGCCTCCGCTTCTCCTCGTTGAAGTGGCACAGGCGTTGTTTGACTGGCCTAGTACCGGCCGGATCTTCAAGGCATGCTCGACAACTTCCCTTAGAATTCCCGACATATCCAAGGGTTTCCATGCAAAGATGTCTCGATTGTCACAGAGGAAGTCGATGAGCGCGCCTTCCTACTTGGGGGAGAGGGCGGTGCCAATGTGCACCATCTTGTCGCCAGAGTTGTCGAGGTCGACGAGGACCTCCTTGATGTTCTCCATAGGCTCAAAGGATTTGTCCGCCGCTTCGCGTCGGGTGCTCCTTCAGCAATGTCCCTCCCGATGGCTGCGAGCTCCTCGGAAGCGAGGGTTGCCGATGCGAGCTCGTAGCTCTCGATCTCGCACTCGTAAGCCCTCTAGAAAGAAATGTCGATGGTGATGACCCCATGCAAGCCCGACATCTTGAGCTTGAGGTAGGTGTAGTTGGGGATGGCCATGAATTTTGCGTAACACGGTCGCCCCAAAATGGCATGGTAGATTGGGTGGAACCCGACTACCTCGAAGGTGAGGGTCTCCGTCCTATAGTTGGAGGGATTTCTAAAGGTGATGGGCAGGTCGATCTGCCTAATCGGTATGGCCTGCTTTCCCAACACGATGCCATGGAAAGGCGCCCTGATAGGCCGAATGTGCGATCGGTCCATGCCCATGGCATCAAGTGTCTCAGTGTACATGATGTTGAGGCTGATGCCCCCATCCATCAGTACCTTGGTGAATCACTTCATGTCGATGATAGGGTTGACCACAAGCAGGTACCTACCTGGGTGTGTGACGCTATCCGGGTGGTTGGATCGGTCGAAGGTTATGGGAGACCCTGACCATTTGAGGAAAGCGGGCGTGGTGGGCTCTGTTTTGTAGACCTCTCAGCGCATGAGCTTCTATCAGCGCTTGGAGCCATATGCCTCCAGCCCACCAAAGATCATGAGGCAGCCATCTAGCGATGGAAAGCCGCCATCCTTCTCTCCAGTGTCGTCGGCTTCTACCTTGGGTTTCTTCTTCTACTCCCATTTCTTGGAGCCGCCGG
Organism: Miscanthus floridulus; assembly: GCF_019320115.1. Classification (NCBI taxonomy): domain Eukaryota; kingdom Viridiplantae; phylum Streptophyta; class Magnoliopsida; order Poales; family Poaceae; genus Miscanthus; species Miscanthus floridulus. The sequence goes on along the minus strand of NC_089581.1, from coordinate 96,627,049 downwards.
TGAAGAAATGCTTCATGAGGGAGCAGTCCTTGTACATGTGTTTGACGGGAAAGACGTGGTTTGGGCATGGCCCCTCGAGCAGCTAGTGGAAGTGATCAGGGGTGCCCTTAGCCAACGCTCAACTAGCTTTTTGCTCAGCGACAGCCATGAGTGAGCCCCATGCCCTTTCTAGTTCTTCTTTTTATTCGAATGGTTGGAGGGGCCTTCGTCGGCGTCCTCCTTCCGCTTCACCTTGCCTATGAAGCGATCAAAAATTACTCCAACCGCTTCCTCACTGGAAGCATGGCTAGTCGTGATGTCGAGGAGTTCCTTGGTAGTTTGTGGGCCCTTACATCCCAACTTATGGACTAGGGACTCATAGGTAGTACCTAATAGGAAGGCTCCGATGACGTCGGCATTGGCAACATTGGGGAGCTCATTGCACTACCGGGAGAAGCATCGGATGTACTCGCGAAGAGTCTCTCCCAACTTCTGTCGGTAGTTCTTCAAGTCATAGGGGTTCCCAAGGTGTGCGTAAGTGCCCTGGAAGTTCCCCATGAAGATTTGTTTTAGGTCCGCCCAACTCTGAACGTAGTTGGGCGGAAGGTGCTCTAGCCATGTTCACGCCGAGTCGGCCAGGAACAGGGGGAGATTGCGGATGATGAAGTCATCACTAACCGCACTACTGGCCCGATAGGCGAGCTGGTAGTCCTCGAGCCACAAGCCAGGGTTTGTTTCCCCGGAGTATTTTGGGATGTTAGTCGGTGGGTGGTATTGGGACGAGAGTGTCGCCTTGAGGATATGCCAACCGAAAGCCTAGGGCCCCATTGGCTTAGGGCTATGACTCCAGTCCTCCTTGTGGTCATAGCGCCCACCACAGTGAGGGTTGTAGCTGATGAGTACAGGCCCGATCTTCTGAGAGGTAGCCGGTAAGTTCGAATTGTGGAGATCTCGACGTTGGTGATCCGGCTTCAAATCAGACGCGATTCGAACCCTGCAACCGTTACACCACTGCTCCGTTGGTTATCAACCAAGCACAACTTGATTGACCTCGCCAAGAAGGCTTTTCCTACAAGCGAATCGAAGAGCACAAGCAAGAAGGTAAAACACGCAATCTGAAATTGCAAATATGAATGACGTGAATATCAATAGAGGGTTCAAGAACTCGGTTCCAAAGGACTAATCGACACAGTGGAGGAGATCAAGAACGGGGGCCCTAGATCACTGTAAAAGGATTTGTCACCACAGTTACAATGAACGATTCAGTTTCTCGATGGAAAACTAAACTCTAAACAAAACCCAATTGTGTAGCAGCGGCGGCGGCTATGTTTATAGTCTAAGACTCGACCTAGGGTTGGGGACGGCCAGGGGTTGGGCGCCCACAACTTGGGCTTAAGGCCTGACACGATACATGGCCAAGTTGGCCCAAATAGGTGACGCAGCACCTTGCCGTGGTCACACAGAATGATCCACGGACCTTCTGGAGCTGGGACCAGATCCAAAACGACGGCGTCGTCGTCCCCTTTCCAACGCATCCAAGAACGGCCCGTTTCGATGTCGTATGAGAAAGTTATGACCGAAACAGTGACGACGTGTCTGCTGAATCCGAGGGTGACGTGGCAGCTGAGTTGGGAACAAATTGCAACTTGGGGAAGACCATGGCGTCGGTGTGTCCAGTGTGGCGATGTCCTCATCATCCTCCCCTTCTCGAATTGGAGTCGTCCTCGACTCCATCTTGGCGATGTCCTCATCATCCCCTCCTTCTAGAATTGGAGTCGTCCTCGACTCCATCCCATCATCAACGAACTCCTACAAAAGGTTAGTGACAGCAGGCAATGCACCAGACATAAAAGGTTGACAAAACATAGTATAACATGGTGCATCAGGATTATCACATAACTCAGCAGTAGCAGAAGTTGTAGCAAGAAAAGCACCTCCTTTTAACTTAATCCCATTATGTTTAGCAATGTCTGTTGGAGGTTTATTTTTGATCTCATTAGCATGTTTAATAATATCCGTAGGAGACAAAGGCAGCAATGTAATTTTCTTGTCCTTATGTATGATAGTGTATGTATTAGTTCTACCATGGTGTAAAGCATCATTATCAAATTCCCATGGGCGACCTAACAAAATGGAGCAAGCTTGCATAGGGACAACATCAAAATCAGCAGTATCATGATAAGAGCCTGTGAAAAAGCTAATGCGTGCTGATTTAGTTACCTTAGTCTTACCACTATTATTGAACCATTGAAGTTTATATGGATACGAATGTTGTCGTGTGGTCAAGCCAAGCTTGTCAACCAAATCTGAACTCACCAAGTTGTTGCAACTCCCGCTATCAATGATAGTGAGAACACGACAACCCTGCACAATGAGATACATGTGGAACAAATTGTGGCGTTGGATCTTCATCTCTTCTTCATGTCCCACATGTGTACTCAACACACGCTGCACAAGAAGGCTAGGGTAGTCCGCAGCAGCAGCCACGGAGTCAATGGTGATGGCCTCCTTGTCTTGATCGCCCTCGGTGGGATCTGCATCAATGTTAGCAGCAAGGGCTAAATCATCTTCAACATCACTAGCACTTACATATCCATCCTCGGTAGCAATGAAAGCGCGACGACTGGGGCATTCCTTCATGACATGTCCCATGCCTTTGCATCGGTGGCAAATGATTTTAGAGCTAGACGAGGAGGAGCTAGTAGAAGCACCTGGAGTGCCACCTTTCTTCAGCTGTGGAAACTGCACATTAGACAATTTACTTACCCCGGAAGAAAATGGAGGTGTAGATGGCTATGGTGCAACAGGAAGCTTGGGCGTCTTCAGCTCGGAACGCTACTGAAAATTCCTCCCATTGTTAGACCTGAAAGGCTGGTGTTGTTTGCGTCCCTGTACTTCTCGTTCGGCCTTAATAGCAAGATGATACAATTGGGAAAAATTGCGCCATTCTTTGTAATCAAGTATGTTCTATATATCATGGTTTAAACCACCAAAAAATCTAGCACTAGCATCATGATCATCTTCATTTATACCACAATGTGCTAAACCAATAAGCAATTCTTGATAGTATGCTTCTACTCCTTTATCACCTTGTTTTAAAGTTTGTAGTTTCAAACGTAAATCACGTTGGTAATAAGGAGGAACAAAACGAGATGTCATACGTTGCTTTAAAACATTCCAAGTTTGAGGCACAGCAGCAGCATTATTGGCATTGCAAAGATCACTCCACCAGAACAAAGCAAAATTAGTAAACTCACTAGTAGCAAGTCTAACTCTATGCTCAGCAGGAACATTATGAGAATCAAATTTTTGTTGAACAACAAGCTCCCAATCTAAATATGCCTCTGGATCAACATTACCAGCAAAAGGAGGTAGACTAAATTTAATTTTAGCAAAAGGATCATTATTACCATGATTATTACCTGCCATACCGCGACGATTGAAGCTGAGGCGGCGACGGGCACCACCGTCAGCATACGCATCTTCATCACCAAAAGCATCCATATCTTCATCATCAGCACGATAAGGTGGAGGGCGTTGCTCAAGCTGTTCAATGCGGGTGACCAGATTGTTCACGTTGCGCGTCAGCTCGGTCATAAGATTGCGTTATTCAGTCATGAACGTTGCAAGCTCACCCTTGGACACGCACTCATTGAAGTCCGTCGGAGTTCCTGCCATGGTTAGAAGATAGAAAAAGACAACACCAAAGTATTATCCCTATCAACTAAAAGGAAACAAGTGGTGGTGGTGGTGATGGTGGTGAAAGTGGAATGCAAAATCACAAGCGGCTTACCACCGTCTTGCCTGTATTCTTACCAACGCCAAACAGGAGCAAAACCAAAGTGGCGAAGCAATCTGTTGTTGAGCGTGGGTAACAGTTGCAAGATGAACATGTGCTGACAGAAGAATATGTGGAGCTATGGGTAGGCACACAATATGACAGCAAGGATTAGCAATTAACGAGTGCAGAGTAGCGATTGTTCAATCTGGATCCAAAGTACAAATCACAGGTGCTGGCTAAGATGCGTCGAGACGTAGCGCAACAAGGTGAAAACAAAGAAAGATCGAAAGAACTCACAGAACAAGCAAATAGCCCGGATTTCTCCTTTTTCCTAAATTTTTTCTCGGATTTTTCCAAAAGGCACTAGTAGGAAACAAAATTTTTTTTTACTATTTTTTTTATACTTTTCTCTGAACAAGGATCACAAAAGATGCAACCACAAAAATTGGCACCTACAACTGAGGTGGGATGTGGTCTACAGAAATTCAGCACGTTCTCTGAAAAGCGTGCAAAAACTTTGACAATTTTTTTTCTATATTTTCCTGAATTTTTTTGGCAATTCTGATGAAACCAAACAGGGCAAAGCTAGTTTGGGTCGGGTCCAAATGGTGTCAAGAAGCTGCTGAAAAAATTTCAGATTTTTCTGATAAACGAGCGAAAAGTTATTCCTGTTTTACCGAAGGTATCTCAAGGTATGTTTTCCGGGAGGCACAACACGGCGGCGGCAGTTAGGGCAAAGCGTCCCTAAACTCTAACACCGATCACAGCAGTAGGTATTCGCCTGATGATGTAAGGAGGGCTGCGATGCAGGCAAAATAAGAGCGGCTGGCAACCTATCTAGGGTTTGCGCAGCGGCGAGAAGTTACACAAGGCGGCTAGCGGGGCAAGTCGAGTAATGTGGTGGCTTCGACTTGTTGTTTGGAAACGGTGGATGGGATAGTGGCGGAAAACAAAAATCACAGCAACGGGCGATTGAACTACGACCACGAACACAATCCTAAACCAGCAACAAGACTTGACCACGGACACAAACTCAACAAGACGAATCTGAAACGAAATTGCAAAGGCACAAAGGGCGATAGGACAGCGGGAATTGAAATATTTTTGGGCTTTTTGTGGACTCTAGGTAATGAACAAATATGAATCTAAGGCAAACGAGATTATACCTCGCGGTAAACCTGAAATCTCTGATACCAATTGATGAGTACAGGCCCGATCTTTCGAGAGGTAGCCGGTAAGTTCGATTTGTGGAGATCTCGACGTTGGCGATCCGGCTTCAAGTCAGACGCGATTCGAACCCTGCAACCGTTATACCACTGCTCCATTGGTTATCAACCAAGCACAACTTGATTGACCTTGCCAAGAAGGCTTTTCCTGCAAGCGAATCGAAGAGCACAAGCAAGAAGGTAAAACACGCAATCTGAAATTGCAAATATGAATGACGCGAATATCAATAGAGGGTTCAAGAACTCGGTTCCAAAGGACTAATCGACACAGTGGAGGAGATCAAGAACGGGGGCCCTGGATCACTGTAAAAGGATTTGTCACCACAGTTATAATGAACGATTCAGTTTCTCGATGGAAAACTAAACTCTAAACAAAACCCAATTGTGTAGCAGCGGCGGCGGCTGTGTTTTGTGTCTAAGACTCGACCTAGGGTTGGGGACGGCCAGGGGTTGGGCGCCCACAACTTGGGCTTAAGGCCCAACATGATACATGGCCAAGTTGGCCCAAATAGGTGACGCAGCACCTTGCCGTGGTCACACAGAATGATCCACGGACCTTCTGGAGCTGGGACCCGATCCAAAACGACGGCGTCGTCGTCCCCTTTCCAACGCATCAAAGAACGGCCCGTTTCGATGTCGTATGAGAAAGTTATGACCGAAACAGTGACGACGTGTCTGCTGAATCCGAGGGTGACGTGGCAGCTGAGTTGGGAACGAATTGGAACTTGGGGAAGACCATGGCGTCGGTGTGTCCAGCGTGGCGATGTCCTCATCAGTAGCTATGGCTGGCCCCCTCCCCCGCATCGTTGCGGGTACGTCGGTGGGCGTCGAGTGTGTCACGCATGTCATGGTTGCGGCTGAGATGCTCTTGCACCGGAATCGTGATGAGTGGCCTGCCATTGTGCAGTGCCTGCCGGACTGATGCGTCCTTGTTGGGTTGCACTAAGGGCGTGCGCTGGCTGGCATCGAGCTCCTATCATTGAGACAGCGAGCTCTCGGCCTGCTGCGCAGCCACATGCTCGAGCAGCATGCGAATCTCACGGTGGGCCCATCGAATCTTGGGCGTCATAGGCATCAGAAGCCCCCTGAGCAAGGCTACCATAGCAGCGATGTTCTGGCTTGCCTGTGCGAACTGTGGGAGGGATTCATCATCCTCAATGATCCTCTGGTTCACATCGCAGGCCATGGCGCATGCGTGCCCACCATCTCCATGGCGCTTGATCTCGCGATTGAGCTCCGCGCATTCCTGCTCAAGCTGGGGTCGCGCTTCCTTGCGCTCTTGATGTCGAGCCTTTAGCTACTCCACCTGTAGATGGGGTGGGGCCCCTACCTCGCCCTCGACCTCATCGTTGAGGTCATTCATTGAGGAAGCCTCCTCCTCGTGAATGCTTTCGACATGTCCCTCAGGGGTACCTGTCATGAAGCATTCACGAGAGGGGTGATGGCTCCCCCTGCTGGAGTCAGAGCTAGAGGGCCACTATGGCTCCTCTATGAGGTGGTCATGGAAAGACTCTGTGACGTGTTTGATCACCCCTACGAACTCATCGTTCGTGGGGGCTGGAATCATTCGTTGTGCCACAAGGTGGCCAACGGTCTCTGTGGCATTGCGGAAACCAAATGGGAGCACTGTCAGGGTGCTCTAGATGAGGTATTCTGGGGAGAGCAGCTCTCCCCTGGTACACTGCGCCATGACGTTGGCGAATGAGAAGGTGAGCTGGTGCAGGTCGTCTCAGGACGGTTGGGGTCCCAGGAAGATGTCGAGCTGATGGTCCAACCTCCCATAGTCATAGTCGAGGAGTTGGCCGCTCCTAAGGGTGTGGGCCTCCGTGCGTGCAGCCGTAGCTCCTCAAGTGCCTCGGTGATCGCGTCGGGGCCATCAGAGTGGAGAGGCTAAATGACGATGGGTGCCCATGCCAGCTCACCCTCCGTCGTGACGATGAAGTCTAGGTCCTCTAAGTGGACGTGTGCACCTGGGACCCAGCTGATGTCGTGACTAGCCATCCAAGGACTGGTGTTGATGTTGAAACATGCAAAAGGCCCCTACCTGGCACGCCAACTATCGGTGTTTCGAGTAAACACCAACAAGTAAATTTGTAATATTGCGCGTCTGGCTCGGATGGTGTGCTAAGAGGACACAAGGATTATACTGGATCAGGCCAAATGTCCCTACGTCTAGTTTTGGGCTGCTCATGTTATTAGCACTGAGTTTGTAGTAGGGGGTTAAAACTGGCGAGAGAGGGAGTGTCGGATATCTATACCCGGGTATCCAAACAAAAAGATTAATGAGCATCACATCGCCTCATCTGATGGTTAAGGACGCAACTACAACCTCATCCGACCCCTAGGGGCTAGGCCACGCCTCGTCCAACTCCGAGGACAAGGTTTCCGCCTCATCCGACCCCTAGGGGCCGGGCCATACCTCATACAACTCTGTGGATGAGGTTTCCGCCTCGTCTGACCCCAAGGGACCGGGCCACGCCTCGTCCAACTTCGAGGACAAGGTTTTTGCCTCGTTCGATCCCTAGGGGGCGGGCCATGCCTCGTCCAACTTCGAGGACGAGGTTTCTGCCTCGTCTGACCCCAAGACATGGGCTCCAACTCCAAGGACAAGGTTTTCACCTTGTCCGACCACCGAGGGTCAGATTCTGTCTCACCCGGCCCCTAGGGCGAGATTTCCGCCTTGTCCGTTCCCCGGGGGTCGGATTTGCTATCAGACAAAAGCAGTCGCCCCAGGGTAGGACCCAATCCGCTTCAACAAACTACGGCGTGGAGGCACATGCCCGGGAGCACGTCTCGAGCATGTCCTAATGCGACTAGTGGTCGCATCAGGCCATGCTGGGAGACTCACGTCGCCCACAGCGTCAACAGGCCAGCACTGTGCTGCCAACTCCCTGCCTGACCACCGTCCAACGTCAGTCGACCGGTGTCAGTTGATTGGCACTGTACCACCAGCCCCCCGTATGGCCTTTGTTAGGGACCCTTTGACCATTCTGTCCGCTCGGATGAGATGGAAGACAAGAACGACGCACGACACCCGCACGTATGCTGCAGTGGCCAACAGGACCCCGGTGCGATGTCGCTACCACCACAATCTACAGGGTCAGCGGGACCCACGCGAAGAGGAGGACGGCACACCTCTGAGAGCCTTATTTCTCTTTCTTTTTCCCTCTTCCCTTCGGCTGTAACCCCTGCTTTCCTTTGGGCTATAAAAGGGAAAGCAGGGCGTCCCGCTAAGGGGGATCGCATCATCGATTCACCGCACTGCATCAGATCAAGAGCACTAGCGTCAAACCTCAAGGACATAGCTGAGCAGCGACCGAGCTCTCGGACCCATTCTTTCTTTCCACCAGAGACTTGGGAGCTCCTCCCTCTCTCGCTAGTTTATAACCCTCTACTACAAACTCAGCGCTAATAACACGAGCAGCCCAAAATTGGACGTAGGGACATTCGGCCCGAACCAGTATAATCCTTGTGTCCTCTTAGCACACCATCCGAGCTAAACGCGTAATATTACAAATTTACTCGTTGGTGTTTACTTGAAACACCCACAACAGTGGACAAAACCATTCTACCTTGCATGTGGGAGTAACTCATGCAGGATGAGCTCAATCTATGAACCAACACACTATTGATTACTCCGTCTGTTTTTTTACATGTCGTATTAGGTTTATCCTAAGTCCAACCTTCCTAACTTTGAACATCAATTTAAAAGAAAAATATATGTAGATTCATATCATGTAAACTATATGTTATGAAAGTAATTCTCTTAGTGAATCTAAAAACATAAATCTTGTGTTATTAACATATACAATTTTTTTTAAAAAAAACTGGTGAGCAAAAATAGAAATGTTTATTTTAAGATAAAATCAATATGGCATGTAAAAGAACAGAGAGAATAATATGTTTGTGCAAGAACAAGTACTGTTGAAAACCGAGTAAAAAAGTTCGCTGTTTGGTCCGAGGAGGCTGTCGGGAGGACCGCTGGCTGGTCAATCCGTTCTTTGTCTGCAAAAAATTATCCTCGTCTGTATTTTTAATATCTTGTTTCATTATGGACAATGTGCCGATGTGCTAAGCAGATGCTCTGCCCGTACAGAAGGATGTCCAGGACTTGTTCTTGATCAGATACAAACACAATCATGTCACAATTCCAAGGTTGGCAAAAGCAACACGGTGACATTTTTCACTGTAAAAGGGTTTTGCTGGAATGGTACGTCGTTCAAAACCACTAAACCAGTACACTTTAAACCGTGGAATACTTTGTGTCAATCTGTTACCATGTCATGTACTGGTATCCTGAGCCTTCAACCGGAGCTAACCTCTCAGGCAGATGAATGTTTGTCCTGGATTCGTCTCTGTTTTCGTACTGCCAGAACAGTGATGCAGTAGCTGCTACCGTTTCTGTTTAAGTCTAATGAATTTTCTATGAATTTCCAAAGTTTAAAACATATTTTGAAGAAGAAAAAGAATAGGAAAATCCAGAGGCTAACACGTGGCAGCACGGGATTGGCTCGCGGTGGTCGCGGTCACTGAGAGGTGGGGCCTGGTCAATGGTCAATGTTGACTAGGCTTGGACTAGGTTTAGCAGGCTGGATAATGGGCCGGGTTGGGCTGGTCTGGGATGGGCTGGGCCTGGACACATGTCAGGCGCGGGGCTGGCCACGTAACCTGGCTGGGCTCCTAATGGGCTCGGGTCCATGGCTGAGGCTCATGGTGGACTCAGGCGCGCAGGTCCATAGACCATAGACTCGATCCATGGTGGACTGTGTCCATCTCTCCCTCTCCTCTCTCTAGCTCATGGTACATTGGGTGCACTGGGCGGCGGCGGCGCAGCAGCTCCCTCACTCTCAGTCTCCCGGTGGTGCTCCTCACCGGTGGTGAGCTCACGCGCTCTCACGCTGTGGTAGCTCTGCGGGGCTGCTAGGGGGCTCTACATTTTTGTGGGCTCATGATGAGTTCACCGGTGGGCTAAAGGTGGCACCTTGGTGACTTTAGCGCCCGACATAGGCTCCATGGCGAGCGGCGGAGGTGTGGGGTCGATGGTGGGGTTCCACGGTGCGTCGGGAAGGCTTTAGTGAGCTTTGTCGGCTCCCTTGCGCTTTGGCAAACATGACTATGACTCCAGATGTGTCTACAGGGGCTCAACCGAGGCTGGCCACGGTGGAAGCGGCACGAAGACGGTGGCGAGGCGGCTACCGCTGCATTTGGAGCCAAAGATGGCTCCTTTCCTTTAATTAAGGTCATGGGGAGGCTGATTGGCCTACCGACAGTGACCAAACGGCACGACAGATCCCATACCGTGGCGAGGTGCGCGGTGGAGCTCCGGTGACGTTGCGGCTACGGTGAAACAAGGCAAGGTAGGGGCTTTTCATCAACCAACTACATGGCAGGGTGCGCGAGGTGACGGCGAAACTCGATGGCCAGACCTCATCACGGAGGCGCCCGGAGTTGGCCGGATCATCCCCAGCATGGTGGCGGCATGGGTGCACGTCAGTCTGACAAGGCGGACATGACCAATGGCCCCTAGGGCTTCACTTCTCCTTCCATCTAGTGCGTGATGTGTCGCTCGGTGAGGCAAAGCTCATCGAGGTGCTCATTCTACCTCTACTAGCTCAAGGTGGCTAGAATGAAGCTGCGCCATGGCAGGGTCTGGCCATGGCGAGCACGGCGGGCGTGTCACGGTGGCGCCCGCGTTACCAAGCAACAGTGGCTCGGCAAGGCCAGGCCTTGACCCATGTGTGTGTGTGCATGTGTGCAGCACATAATGACAGCAAAAGGACCGGCCTTTGGCCCTCCCAAGGGGGAGAACACGGCTAGTGGTGCAGCTCTCCGGCGGTAGTGGCTCCTTCCTCCCTCCACCTCCTTCCTTTTTCTCCCTTCTCCTTCTCTTCTCTGGCTTGGCGTGTGCTTGGTGAAGCCACCAGTGGTGGTGCTGGTGATGAAAGGGCGCTAGGGCACCAGCACAGGGCTTTTATAGCCCAAGATCAGTCATGGCGGGTGGTGGACGGTGGGGAATGGCAGTGGGGGTACATTGAGGGTGGATATGGTCTCTAGGTATGGGTTTTGGGAGCGTGAGGTGGTCGCGTGGGCGCTAGCACTCCCAATTCAGATGGTGTCCGATCAAAAAGGCGGATATGATGGCATCACGGTGACGGGCCATGGAAGCAATGTTAGCATGATGCGGTGTAGCTTGGGGATGGCACGGGTGCCGTGGATTGGGGACATGACATCCATCCAAGCATTGGTACCCAACGGTTTGGAGGCACACACCAGCGAGGTCCACTGCCTCGGTGGGAAAAGCCGAGGAAGGAGGGGGGAAATGGAGGGGATGACAAGCGGGGTCCGCAGGTCGGTGGCTGTAGGGGAAACGACAGCGGCGGCTTGTCACGACGCTAGGGTGTGGGCTATTGTTACAGCGCATGGTCGCGCACGTGCGGGCGTAGGCGTGAGCAAGGAGCTGGGCCATGATGCTAGGCCGGCTCAGGTGGCTTGGGCTCCTCGAGCTACTTTGGCCTTTCCTTTTTCTCCTCCTTTTCTAATTCCTTTTCTATTTCTACACTACACCTTGGGATCCTATGCATATATACATGTGTTGCCAATCATGAACACACCCTTATGGGGTCCTCTAGGGGTCTACTAAGGTATTAGGGTCCAAGCCCAAGCTTGGGAACACACACACAGCAAATTTTATTAAAAGGTTTAGTTGATTTTATTACATCACACAAAATCATGAAGAAGCAACTCACAAGTTAAATTTAAAATGCAACATGCTCAAACAAGCTAGCTTGCGATATACTTGTGCAACTACATGGGTGGTTTCCTAGTATGCACACTCACCATGCATGGGTTTTGTTAGAAAAAAATTTAAGTTTAGATTTTTGGTTATTGGAAAACCTGGGTTGTTATAGACGGTCCTCAAGCAAGACCCCCTACGTTCACGTCATTGTCGATGACGAGGGCCACCTTTTGAAGAGCGGCCAACTCCTCCTCCAGGGCTAATAACACTAAAAACCATCAAAACAAAGCCATGGACATTTGGACAGAGCTTCTTGATGAAGGAAACCTTACCGATCGTCCTAGCCTAAGCATCGGTAGTTGCTGCCTAGGCATTAGTAGTCTCCTGCTCTAAGGCGGCAAGGGTAGTCTAGACGGCATCGAGACAGAGTGCGAGTCGACTAACCTCTCCCCTAGGGATGGAGCATGGGTCACGAGCCGCATCCCGATTACGGAGGCGCTCTTGGACTTCTCGGTGGTGCTGGGGGGGAGAAGACCCATCTGGTTCCGCAGGGCACCATCCAAAGAGCGGGTGTTACTAGAGATCAGAACGGAACAACTCTAGCAACTAAGAACAAGACCGCCTTACCCAAGGCACTGCAAATGGGAGTGGAGACATGGCGGAGGCCTGCTCCCCTCTAGAGGGTTCTCCACCGGACACTTCCCATGGTCCATCACTCTGGCCAAAGACGCGACTTGCTCGAGGCTGGAGAGAAGGCGAAAGAGTACCATAGGAAGATAGAGAAGAGTGGTTGCCTCACTCTTACCTCTCTCATAGATTTATGGCTAAACAAGGCACACTGGGCTCTTTGGGTTTCATGCAAATTAAATACAGATTTAATTGTTGTGGATTTCCAAGCAATAGGTAGCAGCGGGTGTAGTCTGAAAAAGAGTAATAGATATTGTCCAGCATGTTACAATCACATAGTATCAGACTTTATCACATGTGCATTAAGAAAAGAGTAGTACACATTGTGCCAATGATTAACATTTATATAATGCCTAATGTAGGTGAGAGCATTCAGTCATTGTTCGGCACGTTACAATCACATAGTATCGGACTTTCTCATGTTTGCATTCAGAAAAGAGTAGTATACATTGTGCCAATGATTAATAGTTAATATACAATGCCTGACCTAGGTGAAAGCATCAAGTCATTGTCTGGTGCTTTACAATCACATAGCGTTGAACTTTCTCGCGTGTGCATTCAAAAAAGAGTAATACACATTGTGCCAAGGATTAACATTTACAATGCCTGACATAGATGCAATCATTCAGAATAGAAATACACTAATAAGTTACTAAGTTACCAAAGGTATTTCATATATTTCATGGATTAGTTGCAGGCCATTGTGTATTTCACTGTTGATGGCAAGCAGATCCGGTGTCAGGAGCCACATCCACTCCTGGCACCAGGCCACATCCTCCTCCTTTGTGGGTTGCACATCAAATAACTAGCGACATAGCCCATTGGTCCATTTCTCCATGAAGCGCTTTAGGACCTTCTTTATCATTGACTTCGGCGACACGACCAGCTTCCACCTAGTGAGGAGCATGTGGAACACATTGTACCCTTCATTCAATGGGATGACACTAATGGAAATGAACAAGGATGCCAAGCGTGGTACAATGAGCTTGTCGACGAATGGCGTCCACCAATCAGTCCCACCGAAAGCGAGATCATACTATAGTACCAATGTGTCATTGCAATCTGCCGTGAACAACTACCTACACAGAGCTCCCTACCAATGTTTTCTAGGGAACTCACCTTATAGGAGATCAAGCATTTTCTAGGGCCAAATCTTGGATGCCCACCTCATTAGGTGGTCAACCCGTGTGTCTGTAGCTACCATTCCTCCCGGCGGTGGCTTGTTGCAGACACTTCCAAGTCCACGTTTTAGGTAAGGAATGATGACATCATCGACAAACCTATTCCAAACATGAGTCCTTGCTTCCATGGCAGCACAATGTCGTAATTTTTGTGCGTGTTTTCACCAGTACACTTCAATAGGAACTTCTACACCATGATCAGGACCTTGTTGAGCATCGGCTATAGCAAGTCCTGGTCGATGGTCGACATCCGCAGATGCAAAAATATATTAACTAGAACAATCTCCCAGAAAGCATCGTACCTATCGGTAGCACTGGATAGTCTGGGCAACACTACATCGTGCAGAAATCCCCTCACATGAGGGAACTCTGGCGATAGGTTGTGCAAGAACTATACCAGTTGTTCCTACTATGGGAACCTAGTGGGAGTCCACGTCTCCTTCAACCATTTCATAATGGGGTCAACCACTAGTTCAAGGAGCAGCTCGGCATACGGCGAGGAGGCAGACCCGTCATCCAAGAGTATGTACCTAAGCTTGCTCAGCGCCTCCATCTTCCTGTTTGGCTACTCCAATGGATCATACTACGTCAACTGCTTGAACGTCTCCTACACGGTAGGGACCAACATTTTGCATGTTGTGTCTGGTAGGGATATCTCCTTGTAATAGGAGGGATACTCAGTCAGCAACTTCGTGAACTCATTGATCAGCATATCCAAGATGACCTCGGTGTTTGCATGACCCTATCATCATGAGGAATCAAATTGCTTGCGCCCTCGTCATCAGATGAGGTTGAATCATTGAAGGGATTATTGACTATAGGGATGATGTAGGAGGCATCGGCGTGGTCAGTGTTGAGACCCGAGTACCTATGGCACAGTTGCACCTAGATGAGGTTGGTGTCCTCTTGGTGGTGCAGTCTGAGGTCGTGACCAGGACTATAGCCCATGCGTTCCATTATCCAGTGAACCACTAAGTTGTTCACAGTGGTCGTCGTCGATGCTGTCGGACAGGGCGATGCTCAATGGATGCTAGCGGAGCAGAATGGCCGAACCACGGGGCCAGGCCCCTAGAGACAAACGTCAAGGGTCACCTATAATCGATGGCACTAGCATCGACAACCATGGCACCACTAGCATCGGCAACCACTACGCCATTAGCATCGACAACTGTGGCACTAGGGGCAGCGCCAATGTTGTGAATTGCTAGCACCGTATGTTGGATGTTGTCACCAGTGGGCTCATCGGAGGCCATGGGGAGCGGCGACAATCGTGTTGATGGATGCCACAACAAAGTGGGAGGCTGTCGACACAAAATTTTTGTCTCTATGCCGAGGACACACACAGCAAGCCAGAAGGGTCCACTCGATGGAGTAGATCCACCTAGCTTCAACGCAAGGGTGGTCAATCCTATGCAATCCTCCCATGACATGCCAGTCAATTTGACTCTACAATTGACCATGAAAGAAAGCTCATCAGTAATTAAGGGCGGAACGTGCTGGTGTTGCTAGATAGTCCTGAATGTGCGGCTCTGAGAGCCGATATGAGAGGAGATCGACTAAATAGTCGATCCCAGCATATTTACAAGAATGAATCGGTTAAAGCTCATGGGGTTGTATAAGAAGAATCAGTTATCATTCAAGATAAATGTTATTTAAGCAAATATTAATCAATGGCAATAAGGTATCAACGGTGATCGGTTCGTACTGAGCCAATGATTATAAGTAACTGAACTCCTTTTATATAAAGAAACAATTCAACATCACTTAACCATTTAATAAAGATAAATCTAATGAACATGTTAGATCTCATCTATCATCATGACCAGTGGGGCATGAGGTAGAATCATGCAGGCCGTAGAAACAACAATAGACTCGACGACCCTAACTCATTACTAATATCAGTGGGGCATGAGGCAGAATCATGCATGCCGTAATACAATAACAAGATCATGGGGCTAACATATCTTTCAACTTATCTCTACTTCAATGATCTCGTGATGCGAACTGTTCGTGAAAGCATTCGATATCGGCTAAACAGCCGATTCAGGCATAGCGCACAGTTAAGGTCATGCCTTCTCAGGAATGGGTCTACCAACTAATGATCCCTGCTCTACGGTGCCAACAGTGGGCTGAGAGGCAGAATCCCACAAGCCGTGATGACGGGCCATGAAATAGTTTTTATTAGCTAATAGATCTACTCAAGATCGGACATGCCTTAACTGCACGCTATGCACGATTAAGATTGATGCAAAATGGCCGATAAAAACATAACTCATCGCTTAAGATGTAGATTAGATCAGTTTTAAATTAGCAAACGATGAGTTAAACAAGATGTAAGGCCAATCCAGATCAATCTCAATCGGGCAGAATGATATTGCTGTAATTAGATAAACAATGAAAGCAATAAGCAATATCGGTAACTTAATGAATCTACCAAAGACTGTCATGCTAAGGTAGAGCCAATAACTTGACCTTGATCTAATTCAAGCAGTGGGGTGTGAGGCAGAATCACACAAGCCATACTTGAATTAGACAAGAGTCGATAACTAGCTTATACCAGAGTCGCAGTGGGGTCGACCGGATTGATGCAGCCATACGAACAGAGGTATAAACCATGACGGTACTTATAGACAAGCAGTGGAGGTCGATCAGATCGATGCAGCCATACTTGCTGAAGAACTCACCGAGATGTACTCTACTCCTACTCCTAAGATGGCCGGAGCCGAAAAAAGTAATTGACTTTGTATTTGATTGGTTGATGGTTTACAATAGCCGGGGTTTGGTATTTATACCCAGAGCCTAAAAACGAACCTTACTCAAATACGACTCAATACAAGCTTTGGTATGAAGGAAATATTCCTATCTTAAGATAACTTGGACTCCAATCTTTCCCCTTTTGTAGAGTCTGATATGTATTTTCTCGGCGCCAATCATATCATGTCATCGTTATCTGCTGACATCATTCAAAGAGGATGGATCCAATGTCGCATTCGATCCAGCAGATATCAATCTTTACTCTATCAATTCCTTGATTGGCATAAGTCTAGAAGCCTACGAGTTCCCGTGCTCTCCTCCCAAATTTTGGTGTAAACACATGCCCCCAATTTCGGGATTAAATGATTTTGTCCTGAAATTCTAGTTCACTGGTTTACCATGCTGCAACTGCACCATCCGAGACATACACGTGACTCCTGACTTCCTGGCCCGAGTTCCATCTAACATCCCAATAGTATATCTTGCAACTTACTCGGCCTGTTCGCTTCCTCCTTTCTTCTTACGCCAACTTCAAATAGCTGACGCCGTCATTGCCGAGGCCTCAAACCCTAGCAGATCATCTGTTCCAATGAACCATCATCCAAGCAATCTTCGCTAGATCCAAACCAATTTTTGACCGCGATGGCAACCGTCGACCATGTCCCTAAGGTATATCTCCAAGTCTCCATTTTTTGAGTATCGGCCACCACTCCATATCTTCTTTCTTCTTGAATTTATTTTATCCAATTTCTAGGAAATGAGGAACGAGATCTTGATTCCATTAGCTGTCGTCCCTAATGCTTACTTTCTCGAGCCTATGGGTGATTTTGATCCATCCAATTTTATTCACCAAGAAACCAACCAAATCCCCTTTAAACAATCTGTAGTGGATTCATCCTCCTAGAACAAAACTTCCTTCAGAAACTGGCCTAACGCACCTAAGGGATGGAGAGATTGATTCTATCGGGTATCTACGAAAAAGGGCAGAGACTGGGAGCTTTATTGTAACACCTCTGGTGTTTTGACCTAGCACTAAAACTTGACATGTCATCATATGCATTGCAAAGCATTCATAAAGTAGAAAAATTTGGATGCATTCACTAAATAAGCTTTATTTCATAAGTTGTTATGTTATGTGATGTAATGTGATCCAAAACTCTAAATAAAGATCATGACCACAAGGGTCAAATTTCATGTGATCATGTGAGACCATGTGTCAATTGACTCAAATAACCCTAATGGGCCATGTAACTGGTCAAAAATCATAGTTAAGTAAAAAGGTAAACAAATCAAATTTGAATTCAAATTCAAACCATAAAAGTCCTTTTTGCCCCTTCTATCTATTTCAAAATCCATTTGGAATTTGGGGGTGTGACCAAAAGCAAAGTTGAAGCTTATTTTATAAGGATCAACTTTGGTATTCAAAGTTTTTAAAGTTTACATATAAAATTTGGAGTAATTTTGAAATGATTCAAATGCTCAAATGCACCCCAAATTCAAATTTCAAAATGGAGGCAGAATTTGAAAATGTTCATTTAAGCAAAGTTGTAGAACTTGAAATGTTGAGCAACTTTTATTTTTGGAGATTTTCAACTTCTTTAGAAAATTTGAGAGTAATTTGTAAAATGAACTCAGTGGTAATTCTATAAATATTTCAAAAATCTGGTTGACAGCAGGGCGCCACCGCCTGCTCGCCACCGAGCTGCTGCCGTCGACCATCTTCACCGCTTCCTCGCACGATGACATGTTTTTGTCTCTGTGGCGACCTCGTTCGGGAGCTGGCGAAGCTGGACGCACCTTCTCCTTCGTTAAATAGGAGCACCCATCGCCGTTGTTCTTCTTTTCCTCCCATCTGCTCGTCGCCGATGACCTTGCTGTGCCTGCGAAATTCATCCTCACCGTAGCGCCTTGTGTCAATTATGTTTGCCAACATCTCCGCCTCAACCTGCCGCTCCTTCCAGGCCTGCTCGCCTCGTCTCTAGCAGTCCAGCGCCACCGCACGACGTCTTCTTCCTCAGAGCCGGCCGAAGCACCACCACCACCGACCTCACCGTGGCCAGGACGCTCCAGTCCATCTCCGCCTTCACCAAGCACACCGTCATGTTCACGGTGACCTCCTGAGCGTGATGCTCTCTCTGTTTTAGTCTCTACCACGTTGTAGCCGGTGTTGTGCCGTGCGCCACCATGTCTGCGCCACCATGGCCGGCGTAGAGCTTCCTCCGGTGTGCCTGCTACTGTTCTGAGGGTCAGGATAGGTTCGCAGGGTGTTGTAGATCATGATGGTGTTGTCCACCTCACCGGAGTCTCGCCATCAGTGCGTTTTGGCCGACCGGAGCCGGCAGCGCCACCGTGTCCTGTTTTGTGTCGCTGACATGCGGGTCCTGGCTGTCAGTGAGAGAAAAGGGAGAGAACAGTGAGATTTTGTATTTTGTGGATTTTGAATAGTGTAGAAATTTTGGAAATTCATAGGAAAATAATTACAGCTCCAAAAATTCTGAAAATTTGTGTGTAGCTTCTGTACATGTTCTATTATGGTTTAAAAATATGAAACTTGAAATTTGAGTAAATTTTTAATGTTCAAAAAATCAGTCAATTAATTGATAAATGTAATTTCCATGATTTTTGTAGGCCACTGTATAACTCCAAAAATTATGAAATTTGTTTTGGTACAGTAATTTGTCATGAGGAAGCTTACATAAAATTTTGAGGTCATTTGGAACAAGTTCATTTTGGGCTTATTTCCAAATTAATTCAAAAATGAATAAAAGCAAACCCTAAGTGTTAGGTTAGACTTTGATTTTTGTTTTGGTCATGTTTTGTGACCAGTAGGGTTTCAAGATCAATTTGGTCAAGTCACTTAGGTCATAAGCCCTAGGTCAATAAAGTGTTGGTTAGAGTATAGTTAATGAGTGATTTCATTCATTAAGGGTAGAACTTTGGAGTGAAACTTTGGGTAGTTCTTTAGAAGCATGTATGGTTTCTTAGTAAACATTTTTGTGTGGTCCTTGATGGTAGAATTGCAAGTTGGTTTTGTTGGCTTGCAACTGTACCGTGAAGGAAAGTTGTACTCAAGGTGTTATTATATTTCATGCACCATGAAAGCATCATGTTTACATTATCATCATGTTGAAGCATATGTTATTATTTCGTGTAGAATCTGAGAGTGAACCGATCATAGTTGAGCAAGTTGTGGAAGAATCCCCGGTTGTCTCGGGATTCGATATTTGTGGTACTGATCCGGAATCCGAGATCGTCAACGAAGGCAAGCCCCGGTTTATGCATTAAACCATTACCTTGTTTACTTTGAAAAGTTTATCACCTATGTTACCTATTGCATTAAGTTGATTATTTCAAATGTTACCTACTTGATGCATTGCCTACCTTGTTAATTGTTTACCATCCTTGAAGATGATTTCATTTACAAAGGCGTAGAATGCTTAGTATGCTTTATGGTAGGCTTTCAAAGTAAAAGTTTTGATACAATCAAAGATGGCATCCTGGCTAAAGAAACAAAGAAGGTAGAATGAACTAGAGACTGGTCGGGTGACTTATCTTGAATATTGGGTAATGTTGCCAACTATGTCACTTAAAGGCCACTCATTGTGGATCTTCTGAACGAGACACTTTGTAGTACTGGTCACATACTCCGGTAAGCCTACTTCGGCTAATCCGATACTAAGACGAATGCCCACGCACTGGGAGTGGAGAGATGGCGGGAGTAGCATGTACCCTCGTGGTTGGAATGTTGCCGGATTGGAGGTGTGTTGTGCTCTTGGGTGGTGTGGAGACGGCTTAGTATAGGAGGATCTGGTACCAAGGTTGATATATGCAAGATTAAGTTCTACATATGTCATGTGATAAGGAATCCCCAGCTGGGACTTGAATCAATTCGAATTGCCGGTGCTCCATGGATATGGAGACTCGTTTCACTACAGAAGCAATGCAGGACTTGTGAATTATTAAAATTTGAGAAAAGGAATGGAATGAAAAGGATTGGAACATGGGATATGAACACTTAGTTTGAGATAATGAACCAAGAAGACTTAGGGGAAAAACTTGAAAATAGGATCAAGAATAGTAAGCTTTTGGCAAAGAACTTTTGAATCTTGCTACATCCTTACCTTGCCCCAACACCTACATCTCTAAAGTTTTTCACCCCCCCCCCCTTTTACGTCGGGTCAGTCTTGTTGAGTACTTTTGTACTCAGGGTTTGTTAACCCTTGTTGCAGGTGAGTCGCGTGCGCAGGCTTGTTTTGGTCCCTACTGCATGTTAGTGTTTGAAGTCGATGACGATGAGGAATGATGAATGGCCTTTGGACAAGGCACTAGTTTGTATGAAAAATAATGTTAATGTAATATTATCCCGCTACTATGGTTGTATGACACTTATGGTTTTGTAAGTTTGAAACAACTGGTTTGTAATATTAAAACTTAAATCTTCCGCTTTATAATCTCTGATATGTATATTGAAAACTGTTGTAATCTACAATGTCTGTGATTGGGATCCTATTCGGAAAAGATTCGTGGATGATTCGGGTTTCCCAAGGACACCCGACAGACCTGTTAAGTTGTTGGGAACTTGTGTACGCTATCAGAGGTCTATTGAGACAACGATAGATGCACGTGGGCCCAATTTCTTAGGAGGTTTTGCCACAGCTGGTATCAGAGCAGTTCCTATCTAACATCATTGTAGGTTACTTTGGAAAACCTTCAAATTGATTTGGATCAAAGAAAGTAAACTTGATATTTTAAAGTTCAAATTTCTTTCTTCTTACCTCTAATCTAGCCTCAACCCTATCTTATTTGAAAGTTCATGGCGGATAATATGATTAGGTTTGTCCTATGTATTAAAAATCTAGTACCTTTGATTATATAAATCTTTTGTACCTAGATTCGTAAGATTGATTCATGCATCATGCTTGAACACCTTGCATAATAATTCCCCTTAAAAGTGGTTGGGTAAGTAATGTCAATCCCATTCTTGCTAACCTCCATTATCCTCAAGCTATTCTTATAGTCCTACCCTAACTTCTACAGGCTATGGCAAAGACCAAGATAACTGCATGCAAGTCCACCAGACCTCATGGAGTCCCTCATCACCAGTTGGCACCGCGAAACCATGAGCTTGGTGAAGGAAGTTCTAGGACCTTAGGAGATGAAGGATCTTCAAGCAATCCCACCAACATCGAGAACCTTACCATGGAGCTCAACACTCTTCGTCGAGCTAATGCCAAAGATCAAGAGAAGCTGGTAGAAATGAGAAGGGCCATCACCATGACCATCGAGCTACGGAATGAAGCCTGGACACAAGAGGATGCGGCCAATGAACGCATCCATGAGTTGGAGTTCTACGTAGAAGACCTAGAGATGGACAATGCCATTCTTCATGAGAATGTCCACATGATGTACGCTCAACTTCATCCTCCTCATGGGGATGGTGAAGTTACAGATGAAGATATGATTGTAGATCCAGGAGAAGTCCAGGATGAAGAAGAGGAGGACCCTGAGGAATTAGTGTACTTCTCAGATGAAGATGAGGTTCCATCCGGTATGGACACGGATGCCGATGACTGAGCTTGGAGTAGTAATAGTTCCTTTACTGCTTTTCTAGTAAACCAGGGTTGTCTTGTGGGATACAAGACATGTAATATAAATAAGTAACCCTTTGTAGCATGAAACCTTTTAACTGCTTTCAATAAATAATAATGTAAATAAACATGTCTCTCTAACAGATGCCTCATCCTATCACCCGAGCTGGTGCAAGTACCTCGCAAGACCATGATGATATCCCAAATCCTCCACCAATGCCTCCAACTATGGCAGATGCCATAGCCGCACTCGTCAATGCAACGGCAGAGAATGCTAGGTTGTTAAGGGAATTGGCTCAGAACCAATAGGCACCACACCCTAATCGTGGCCACCATAATAATGGAAATGACGAGTCAACCTATATTGATTTTACTGACACACGTCTGCCTGTGTTCTCTAAGGCAGAAGAGCCTTTAGAACCTAACGATTGGCTCTGGACAATGGAGCAAAAGTTTGAGCCGATTCACTGTACCGAGATTCAAAAACCAAGGTTTGTGGCACAGCAACTCCAAGGAGCTGCTAGTGCCTGGTGGGCAAATTTGGTAGCTGTATAGCCCGGTGGTCACCAAATCACCTGGATGGAGTTTAAGGATGCCTTTAGGGCACACTATATTCTAGATGGTGTGATGACCATGAAGTTAGAAGAGTTTTTGGCTCTTAAGCAAGGGGAGCACCCGTTGATGCACTATATTCGGTGCTTCAATCACCTATCATAGTATGCTATAGAGTATGTGAATACTGACAGGAAGAAGAAGAATCATTTCCTAAGAGGCCTAAACACCAAACTTCAGACCATGATGGCAACTTGTGGCAACGCAACTTATCATGAGACAGTCAACATTGCTATCGCTTTAGAGGAGAATTACCGCCGACACAAGGAGGCGAAGAAAAAGAGAGTATTTGCTTCTGGATTGTCAAGTGGAAAGCGTCAAAAGATGGTCTACCATCCTTAGAATCATGGCCGTGCGCCATTCCGCCCACAACAAAGCCAAAGTAGACAGCAAATCTTTATTCGCCTTGCAATTAATACGCCCTATCCTCATCAAGCACCGCAGTAGCAAAATAATACAAATATTGCAAACCGCACTGCTACTCCCCAGAATCACAATTATCCATGTTATAATTGTGGTAAACTCGGACACTTTTCTCGAGAATGTCCGTATCCCAGGAAGAGTAATCCTAATGCACCTAAAGCCCCTATTACTCAAGCTCAAAATCAGTACAAGGGCAATGCTCAGAACAGTCAGAAAGGTCAGGCTGAGAAGAAAACTGGAAGGGTCTTCTATACTCAGGTGGAATCTATTCTAGAAGGAGAACCAGTAATGATTGGTATGTTTCCCATTGCTAAGCATCCTGCAATTACCTTATTTGATTCTGGTGCATCCCATACATTCATCAATCGTACATTTGTTGTGAAGCATGGGATAACTATTGGGGAAACAAAAGAACCATATCATATATAGTCGCCCGGGGGACGAATCTGTACAAGGGAGATAGTTCAACATGTACCTATTGATTTGGGAGGATATGAGTTCCCTACCAACATGCTGATATTAAAGGATCAAGATATAGATGTGATCCTTGGTATGAACTGGTTAACTCAACATGGGGTTGTCATAGATGTCATGCATAGAACCATAAGGGTAAATGTACCTGACAGCAAAAACCAACTTCTCATCCAACTTCCCTTTCCTAAGAGTATGGTTGGAACAGTCTGTGCAACTACTATTGAAGAAGCCGAGAAAATTCTGGTGGTATGTGAATTTATGGATGTCTTTCCCGATGATCTGCATGGTCTACCACCAGACCGAGATGTAGAGTTTAGAATTGATCTAAAACTAGGAACGGCACCTATGTCCAGAAGAGCATATAGGATGCCACCCAAAGAACTAGCAGAATTAAAAATCCAACTACAAGAATTATTAGACAAGGGTTTCATTCAACCCAGTTCATCACCTTGGGGATGTCCTGCTATCTTCGTGAAGAGAGAGGACCAAACCTTAAGGTTATGTATTGACTATCGGCCATTAAATGAAGTCACCATAAAGAACAAATACCCCTTACCTCGAATTGATTTGCTTTTTGATCAACTTGCGGGAGCTAAGGTGTTCTCGAAGATAGACTTGAGATCAGGCTATCACCAGATTAAGATTAGACAGGAAGATGTGCTAAAGACAGCGTTTAACACCCGTTATGGTCTATATGAGTATTTAGTCATGTCTTTTGGGTTGACCAATGCCCCGGCTCATTTCATGTACCTGATGAACTCAGTTTTCATGCCCGAGTTGGATAAGTTTGTAGTGGTGTTCATTGATGACATTCTTATCTATTCTAAGAGCAAAGAGGAACATGCAGAACATCTCCGCATTGTTCTACAATGATTAAGAGACCACAAATTATATGCCAAATTCAGTAAATGTGCATTCCGGTTAGAGGAAGTACAATTTCTGGGTCATGTGCTATCTGCTGAAGGTATAGCTATTGATCTGAGCAAGGTAGAAGAAGTCCTTAACTAGAGAGCACCTACCACTGTTCATCAAGTTTGTAGTTTTCTAGGGTTGGCAAGTTATTATCATCGATTCATCCCTGACTTCTCTAGAATTGCGAAGCCGATTACCAAACTGCTGAAAAATCAAACTATGTTTGTATGGTCAACAGAATGTGAGAAGGCCTTTCAAACATTAAAGAAGTTGCTGACAACTATACTAGTATTAGCACAACCTGATATTAAGAGGTTGTTTGATATCTATTGTGATGCATCTGGAATTGGTATTGGTTGTGTTCTTATGCAAGAAGGCAGAGTCATAGCGTATGCTTCTAGACAACTCAAGAAGCATGAAGAACATTATCCCACCCATGATCTTGAATTAGCCGCTGTTGTTCATGCACTCAAGGTTTGGCGACATTATTTATTGGGCAATATCTGCCATATCTATACGGATCACAAAAGTTTGAAATATATCTTCACTCAGTCAGAGTTGAATATGAGGCAAAGAAGATGGTTAGAACTTATCAAAGATTATGACTTAGAAGTGCATTATCATCTGGGCAAGGCTAATGTGGTTGCCGATGCCCTGAGTCATAAGAGTCACTGCCATTGTCTGACTGTGAAACCTATGCAACGAACATTGTGTCAAGAGATGGAGCATCCGAATTTACAAATCATAGAACAAGGTTCCCTGTCCAATATTGTAGTTGAGTCCACTATCAAAGATCAGATCATTGTTGCTCAACGGAAAAGTAAGGGTATAGCCCATATCAAAGATAAAGTTAGATCTGGAAAACCAACATGTTTCAATATTGATGAATCCAATGTCGTATGGTTCAAAGATAGATTGGTAGTACCCAAAAGTCTGGAGCTACGAAAGCAGATTCTTGATGAAGCTCATTCTACAAGATACTCCATTCATCTAGGTAGCAACAAAATGTATCATGACCTGAGAAAGAGATATTGGTGGACCAAAATGAAAATAGAAATAGCTCAATATGTGGCCAAATGTGATACTTGTCAGAGAGTCAAAGCGGTTCACATGAAGACTGCAGGTCCATTACATTCATTGTCAGTTCCATCTTGGAAGTGGGAAGATGTCTATATGGACTTCATCGTGGGATTGCCTAGGATATCTGCAGGCTACAATTCAATATGGGTTATTGTTGATCGCCTAACCAAGATAGCTCATTTCTTACCAGTCAGAGATAAATATCAAGCAGAACAGTATGCAAAGCTTTTATATTGATAGAATCTTCAGTTTGCATGGGGCACCCAAGACCATTGTCTCTGATAGAGGGTCATTGTCCGTATCTAAGTTTTGGAAAAGTCTACATGAGTCTTTGGGAACCAAACTTATCTGCAGTTCTGCTTATCATCCGCAAATAGATGGACAGACTGAAAGGGTAAATCAAATTCTTGAAGATATGTTGAGAGCATGTGTCCTTTCCTATGGTGCTAAATGGGATGAATGCCTTCCCTTAGCTGAATTCTCATATAACAATAGCTCTCAAGAGAGCATTCAAATGGCACCATTCGGAGCATTGTATGGCCGTAGATGCCAGACACCTTTAAATTGGTCAAAAGCTAGAGAACGTTGGTTCTTTGGGCCGGATGTGGTCAAGGAAGCTGAACAAAAAGTTAAACTCATACAAGCTAATATGAAGGTAGCTCAATCCCGACAGAAAAGCTATGCTCATAAGAGGAGACGACCGCTAGAATTCAAAGTGGGAGATCATGTCTACCTCAAGGTATCGTCGATGAAAGGAGTTCATCATTTTGGGATTCGGGGAAAGTTGGCGCCCCGTTATCTTGGTCCTTTTCAAATCCAACAACGATGTGGACCGGTTGCCTATTGCGTCAAGCTACCAGATCACATGTCAGCTGCGCATGAGATCTTCCATGTATCCTAGTTAAAGAAGTGTCTTCAAGTACCTGACCAAGTGATCGACTTTGGTGATGTAGAACTAGAACCTGATTTGACTTATGCCAAGTACCCCATTAGAGTCTTAGATCAGAAAGATTGAGTCACTCGAAGATGTACAATCAAGTTCTACAAAGTACAATGGAATCAACACACTGAAGATGAAGCTACTTGGGAGTCCGAGGATTACTTAGAAGAAAACTTTCCTGACTTCTTCGCTTCTATTTAGTTGCAATATCTTGTCTATGTTGTAACTTGTCTCTTTTGTCAAAAGAATGGAAAACCCCCTCACTAGCTTTTTGAACAAAGTTATGATGTGTTAGCTTGACACATTTCCTTTTCCATTATTTAGCCTTAGGTTTTAAATCTCGGGACAAGATTTCTTTAAGGGGGAAGGGTTGTAACACCTCTGGTGTTTTGACCTAGCACTAAAACTTGACATGTCATCATATGCATTGCAAAGCATTCATAAAGTAGAAAAATTTGGATGCATTCACTAAATAAGCTTTATTTCATAAGTTGTTATGTTATGTGATGTAATGTGATCCAAAACTCTAAATAAAGATCATGACCACAAGAGTCAAATTTCATGTGATCATGTGAGACCATGTGTCAATTGACTCAAATAACCCTAATGGGCCATGTAACTGGTCAAAAATCATAGTTAAGTAAAAAGGTAAACAAATCAAATTTGAATTCAAATTCAAACCATAAAAGTCCTTTTTGCCCCTTCTATCTATTTCAAAATCCATTTGGAATTTGGGGGTGTGACAAAAAGCAAAGTTGAAGCTTATTTTATAAGGATCAACTTTGGTATTCAAAGTTTTTAAAGTTTACATATAAAATTTGGAGTAATTTTGAAATGATTCAAATGCTCAAATGCACCCCAAATTCAAATTTCAAAATGGAGGCAGAATTTGAAAATGTTCATTTAAGCAAAGTTGTAGAACTTGAAATGTTGAGCAACTTTTATTTTTGGAGATTTTCAACTTCTTTAGAAAATTTGAGAGTAATTTGTAAAATGAACTCAGTGGCAATTCTGTAAATATTTCAAAAATCTGGTTGATAGCAGGGCGCCACCGCCTGCTCGCCACCGAGCTGCTGCCGCCGACCGTCTTCACCGCTTCCTCACACGGTGACACGTTTTTGTCTCCGTGGTGACCTCGTTTAGGAGCTAGCGAAGCTGGACGCACCTTCTCCTTCGTTAAATAGGAGCACCCGCCGCCGTTGTTCTTCTTTTCCTGCCATCTGCTCGCCGCTGGCGACCTTGCTGTGCCTGCGAAATTCATCCTCACCGTAGCACCTCGTGTCATTTATGTTTGCCAACATCTCTACCTCGACCTGCCACTCCTTCCAGGCCTCCTTGCCTTGTCTCTAGCAGTCCAGCGCCACCGCACGACGTCTTCTTCCTTAGAGCCGGCCGAAGCACCGCCACCACCGACCTCACCGTGGCCAGGACGCTCCAGTCCATCTCCGCCTTCACCAAGCACACCGTCATGTTTGCGGTGAGCTCCTGAGTGTGATGCTCTCTCTGTTTTAGTCTCTATCGCGTTGTAGCCGGTGTTGTGCCGTGCATCGCCGTGTCTGCGCCACCGTGGCCGCCATGGTCGGCGCAGAGCTTCCTCCGGTGTGCCTGCTACTGTTCCGAGGGTCGGGATAGGTTCGCGGGGTGTTGTAGATCATGATGGTGCTGTCCACCTCACCGGAGTCTCGCCGTCGGTGCGTTTTGGCCGACCGGAGCCGGCAGCGCCGCCGTGTCCTGTTTTGTGTCGCTGACATGCGGGTCCTGGCTGTCAGTGAGAGAAGAGGGAGAGAACAGTGAGATTTTGTATTTTGTGGATTTTGAATAGTGCAGAAACTTTGGAAATTCATAGGAAAATAATTAGAGCTCCAAAAATTCTAAAAATTTGTGTGTAGCTTCTGTACATGTTCTATTATGGTTTAAAAATATGAAACTTGAAATTGGAATAAATTTTTAATGTTCAAAAATTCAGTCAATTAATTGATAAATGTAATTTCCATGATTTGTGTAGGCCACTGTATAACACCAAAAATTATGAAATTTGTTTTGGTACACTAATTTGTCATGAGGAAGCTTACCTAAAATTTTGAGGTCATTCGGAACAAGTTCGTTTTGGGCTTATTTCCAAATTAATTCAAAAATGAATAAAAGCAAACCCTAAGTGTTAGGTTAGAGTTTGATTTTTGTTTTGGTCATGTTTTGTGACCAGTGGGGTTTCAAGATCAATTTGGTCAAGTCACTTAGGTCATAAGCCCTAGGTCAATAAAGTGTTGGTTAGAGTATAGTTAATGAGTGATTTCATTCATTAAGGGTAGAACTTTGGAGTGAAACTTTGGGTAGTTCTTTAGAAGCATGTAGGGTTTCTTAGTAAACATTTTTGTGTGGTCCTTGATGGTAGAATTGCAAGTTGGTTTTGTTGGCTTCAACTGTACCGTGAAGCAAAGTTGTACTCAAGGTGTTATTATATTTCATGCACCATGAAAGCATCATGTTTACATTATCATCATGTTGAAGCATATGTTATTATTTCGTGTAGAATCTGAGAGTGAACCGATCCTAGTTGAGCAAGTTGTGGAAGAATCCCCGGTTGTCTCGGGATTTGATATTTGTGGTACTGATCCGGAATCCGAGATCATCAACGAAGGCAAGCCCCGGTTTATGCATTAAACCATTACCTTGTTTACTTTGAAAAGTTTATCACCTATGTTACCTATTGCATTAAGTTGATTATTTCAAATGTTACCTACTTGATGCTTTGCCTACCTTGTTAATTGTTTACCATCCTTGAAGATGATTTCATTTACAAAGGCGTAGAATGCTTAGTATGCTTTATGGTAGGCTTTCAAAGTAAAAGTTTTGATACAATCAAAGATGGCATCTTGGCCAAAGAAAGAAAGAAGGTAGAATGAACTAGAGACTGGTCGGGTGACTTATCTTGAATATTGGGTAATGTTGCCAACTATGTCACTTAAAGGCCACTCATTGTGGATCTTCTGAATGAGACACTTTGTAGTACTGGTCACATACTCCGATAAGCCTACTTCGGCTAATCCGATACTAAGACAAATGCCCACGCACTGGGAGTGGAGAGATGGCGGGAGTAGCGTGTACCCTCGTGGTTGGAATGTGGTCGGATTGGAGGTGTGCTGTGCTCTTGGGTGGTGTGGAGATGGCTTAGTATAGGAGGATCCGGTACCGAGGTTGATATATGCAAGATTAAGTTCTACATATGTCGTGTGATAAGGAATCCCCAGCTGGGACTTGAATCAATTCAAATTGCCGGTGCTCCGCAGATATGGAGACTCATTTCATTACAGAAGCAATGCAGGACTGGTGAATTATTAAAATTTGAGAAAAGGAATGGAATGAAAAGGATTGGAACATGGGATATGAACACTTAGTTTGAGATAATGAACCAAGAAGACTTAGGGGAAAAACTTGAAAATAGGATCGAGAATAGTAAGCTTTTGGCAAAGAACTTTTGAATCTTGCTACATCCTTACCTTGCCCCAACACCTACATCTCTAAAGTTTTTCACCCCCCCCCCTTTTACGTCGGGTCAGTCTTGTTGAGTACTTTTGTACTCAGGGTTTGTTAACCCTTGTTGCAGGTGAGTCGCATGCGCAGGCTTGTTTTGGTCCCTACTGCAGGTCAGTGTTTGAAGTCGATGACGATGAGGAATGATGAATGGCCTTTGGACAAGGCACTAGTTTGTATGAAAAATAATGTTAATGTAATATTATCCTGCTACTATGGTTGTATGACACTTATGGTTTTGTAAGTTTGAAACAACTGGTTTGTAATATTAAAACTTAAATCTTCCGCTTTATAATCTCTGATATGTATATTGAAAACTGTTGTAATCTGCAATGTCTGTGATTGGGATCCTATTCGGAAAAGATTCATGGATGATTCAGGTTTCCCAAGGATACCCGACAGACCTATTAAGTTGTTGGGAACTTATGTACGCTATCAGAGGTCTGTTGAGACAACGATAGATGCACATGGGCCCAATTTCTTAGGAGGTTCTGCCACAGCTATGATCTGAACCAATGCTTAACACTTTCAGTGTCCGAAATGGAGAGGAATGATTCACTTTTGATCTTCGCTTCTTACTTCTGGTCTAATGCCCTGAACGCTTTCATTTTTGGTCATGGCCCAATGACCATCACTCTGGCCAACGTGTACATGTTGACCGGCCTTAGGATTACTCGATTGGTGCAACCCTATGAGTATTTGTGTGCCGGTTCCAAGAGATTGGCCAAGATTGCAGACTGTACCGGACAGGCAAGTTACATTCTGAATCATATTGAAGATGGATCAGCCGTCAGTGAAAGGGAATATGTGGCCTTCCTAAACATGTGGCTGGAGAGATTTATTTTCTATGGGTCATCCTGTGGTCCAACCTATAATCACAAACTCATGGCGGAGCACCTAGCATTAGGCAAGAATATCCCTCTCGAAAAATATCTACTAGGAGTTGCTTATCATCTGATGTACCAGGTGGCTGCCCAATTGCTGAAGAATGAGCCGATATAGACTATCAGCGTTATTTGGTGGCTGATACAATTGTGGCTCAATTTGTAAATGCACAAGACTGTAAACCTGACCTTAGAGACTTGAGCTTTCGCTCCTCTAATTTTGGTGAGGAATATAGAGGCAAAGAAGGAAGAACCCGATGGTGTATGAACTATGGCGGGCTGCATCGGCCATAATAATTAACTTTGATGCTGGCCACCTCTTCAAAATATTTTACAGAGGGTTTGATGTGGCTGTCCTGACTTGGCTACCTTATAATGAGGAGGATGAACTGACTTTTCCTTTCAGATTCCGATTTGAATCCGGCTGTTTGGACGAAACAGCAGCTGCGATCTTCAATTCTTTTATTAAGCCCTGTGTTCTTCCAGCCAAATTTCATCATGATCGTGGCAAGATGATTAAAGGCCCCTCCATCTTAGGCAATCCTCCAACTTATGAGTTTTACAATCCTTCATTTGTGGCCTATCAGTTCGGCTTCAGTCAACTCCCCCCTTGTCTGTTCTTCAAGAACACCCTAAAGCCGAGGGAAGACATCAGTGACATGCTAGAAACTTCCAGAGTCTTCCAATTGGGATTAGACCTTCCCTCTTTTTCCTTGCATGACTGGGTCAGGGCCAACTTTTCTTCTAATCTATTTACACCAGAATTTGGAAGAAGGATTTTAGGAACTCGTAGGCTTCTAGAATTATGCCAATCAAGGAGTCGATGGAGTAAAGATTGATATCTACTAGATCAAATGTGACACTGGATCGATTCTTTCTGAATGATGTTAGTAGATAACAATGATAGGATATGATTGGCATCGAGAAGATACATGTCGGACTCTACAAAATGGTAAAGATTAGAGTCCAAGTTATCTTAAGATAGGAATATTTCCTTCATACCAAAGATTGTATTAAGTCGTACTCGAGTAGGGTTTGTTTTAGGCTCCGGGTATAAATACCAAACCTCGGCTATTGTAAAGGACATCAACCAATCAAATACAAGTCAATTACTTTTTTTGGCTCTGGCCACCCCTTAGGAGTAGGAGTATAGTAGATCTCGACGAGTTCTTCAGCAAGTACGGCTGCATCGATCCGATCGACCTCCACTGCTTGTCTGTAAGTACCATCATGGTTTATACCTCTGTTCGTATGGCTGCATCGATCCGGTCGACCCCCACTATGACTCTGGTATAGGCTAGTTATCGACTCTTGTCTAATTCAAGTATGGCCTGTGTGATTCTGCCTCACACCCCACTGCTTGAATTAGATCAAGGTCAAGTTATCGGCTCTACCTTAGTATGGCAGTCTTTGGTAGATTCATTAAGTTACCAATATTGCTTATTGCTTTCATTGTTTATCTATGTCGATGAAATATGGTCGGCAGTCTACCTAGGGGTATGCCCAAGGTAGTAGATTGTCGGCAGACAGATGCGCAAGCTACAAACAAGATGGTGACGCAAGACAAACACGAGGTTTTATCCAGGTTTGGCCACCGTAAAGGCGTAATACCTAGGTCTTGCGTCTGATTGTATTGCTGTATGCCAATGAGAGATGTTTTTTAGAGGGGTCTCCTGCCCGCCTTATATAGTCCGGGGGCAGAGTTACAGATCTAGAAACTAATCCTAGCCAGTTACAATTGCCATAGGTGGCCGGATAAGGATTCCTATTCTAACCGACCAGGATCTTGCTTGACCTCCAAATCTGCCTTGATTCCTTGCGCGGGATTCCAAACAGATTGGTCAGACCGCGCGTCGTCATCTAGTGGGCCAAACCCCCTGATCCGGGCTAGCCCAAACCTAGCCGTAAGGGTATAGGGGTTAATACCCCCACAGCTAGTCCCCAAGCACCATGTATTATGCTGCAAAACATCGTTCGATCTCCTTCAACTAATGCGATTCATCTTCGTGTCATCTTCAACTGGTTGAAACATTGACCAATCAAATGTGCCAGCATTCTGGTCAGAACAGATAGCAGTAGACCACGATTATAGCCGAAGATTCCAGTGTTCGAAGAATGCATGGTGCTCTAAAGAAAAAAGAAAAAGATTTCTTTCCTTATCAAGTGTGCCCAGTTGTATTTCTGATAAGAAATGTAAGTAACCCTTGGACAATAGTAGTTCTGGTGAACAGTCAGAGCGTAGGGGTCGATAAAATAAGCACATTCACCGCAAGGTGAAGTGTGCCCACTTAGTCCCTGAGCCTAGTAGTAGGTGATGTAGGCATGTGGTGCCAGGGTCCAAAAAGAATTCCCACTGAAGATGAGAATCCATTCATCGTACAAGCAATACGAGAAGCACCGGCAGGTGCATCGTACCGATGTAGTCCCCGAGCTTGCTGTAAGGCAAGGTATCAGCCTTGTAGCAAGGTCTAAATAAATGCCTCTCGACTGTATGCGAGTACAAATCACATGTAGCCGAGGAGAGTGGTCTCCGAGGAATTGTCGAAGAGTAGTCGGGGAAGTCCCTAAGCATGAGAGTGATCTGGATAGTCCCTGAGAATGATGGTGGTCTAGACATTCCCCGAGCACGATGGTGGTCTGGACATTCCCCGAGCACGATGGTGGTCTGTACATTCCTCGAGCACAATGGTGGTCTGGACAGTCCCCGAGCATGATGGTGGTCTGGAAAGTCCTCGAGCATGAGAAATGCGGCGAAAAAACCATATGCCACTCATACCATTTTTTTACTCTGTCAAGTCCAATCTGACACATCTGGTCAAAAAAGTAGACGGGTATAGCACATCATACTACCCTCTTGTCTTTTCAAGCAAACTGTTTGCGTGGCACCTGTAAGTAGGTGCGTCAGCATGGGCCCTCTCACACTGGTAATGAAGAGGCGCATACACTGATAATGAAGAGGCGCATATATTGGCATAGATCTTGAGGCTATGAAAACAACCATCTACGGCACGTGCGCACGTCTCCCAATAATCTTGGGTAGACAAAACGACAGAACTCTTGGTTAAATACAATATAGAATTGGAAGTTACTTTTTACTGAACCCCATTACCATTCGCAGCCGCAGCCTTCTTCTTCCTCTTGCCAACCCTAATACCTCCGAAATCACCACCAATCAATCCTCCACAGTTTCCTCGTTCATCAGCAAGGCCAGATTCATGGCAAAAAGTGACGCATAGAAGAAAGCAGTAGTCATGGCAAAGGAGTGGTGGAAATCGAGAAGCAACGAGTAGACCATTGAAGACCTCATCGCCATGGGAGTACTCCACAACAAGGAGCTCACAGGATGGCATGCACCAGAGGGCAAAGGCTACCCCGATCCACAACTAGGTGAGATCGTGGTGTTCGAATACTTTTTTAAGCGGGGATTTGGGGTTTTGGTACATCCTTTCCTTTAGGGCCTCTGTCTGTACTACAAGATTGGGATTTGCAATCTGCATCCCAACTCGATCCTCCTTGTCGCCACCTTCATTCATCTTTGTGAAGCATATGGCGGCTTCCAGCCCCATTTCGATTTTTTCGCCATCTTTTCTGTCTACGGAAGAAAGGAAGCGGCGGCTCGAAGATAGCCAGAGGTGTGTACCTCAACCTCCGTGATGGAATGAAGCCCTAGTACCTACACTGCCCATGGAACATGTCGCTTGACGACTAGTACAAGAATTGGTTCTACATCTGTGAAGAGCCAAACACGATCACACTATGCGACGTGGGGTTCACTCCAGAGAAAAGGACAAGCTGGTTGGAGAAGCCCGAGCACCTGGAACAGATTCCAGAAATATTTGGGATGATCCCGTGGAAGAAATTGGACGGTCCGAGCATGGTCAGGAGCTTCATCAACTGATAGATCTAGCCCTGCTAGAGGAGGGTACATCCTAGCTATGAGTACCAAGGTAGCATAGACCCAATGAGGACGAGGCAGGAGGCGCTTGACAAGACCGAAGTCAGAGCTAGAATTGGAGAGCTATTTAACTTAGCTGATCCAAATTATGTTAGATTGAGCGACATCGAGCACGCCTTCAAGCTCACCCAACCTCCCCCAAAGGTAACTCATCTTGCCTTGTACCGGTAGTCTTATATCATAGTAGAAACTTACTATGTTATCTCCTACTTGTTTCCCAGATTAATGGTCGGGATAGAGCGACAGTGTTTGTGTCGCCACCCCCTGGTGTAGATTGGCCGCAAGTTGCAGACCCAACCACCTAGACCAGCGTCGGGGTCAAGGACGTCGATTGGGCCATGCTCGGAGTTGGAGATGAGGCAGCGGCCAAAGCTGCTCGTAAGCAGTCGGCGGCCAGCAAGCGTCATCAGGCGATCTTTACTTTGTCAGACAATGACACAGAGTAGGCAGACATCTTCCAACTCATCCCTCGAAAGAGGAGAAGGCAACTGGAGTCAATGGAGCAGGGTGGCTCCTCCGTGCCGGTGGAACCTACATCGCCGACACTGTAGCGCGAAGGACAAGCGGCGGAACGGTTGAGCACCAAGGCCCAGCGATGGTGCTGGATGTAGAGGGAGACCAGGTGTCACCTGCACAGCACGTGGAGCAAGCATAGCCAAAGAGATGCGCCTTCACCACATCATTCCATGCCTCCAATATGTAAGTATTTGTAACCTTGCTGTAAGATAGCAATTTGTATTGAATATGGCTGCCTTCTAAACTTATCTCGGATGTACTAGTTCGGCGTCCACCAAAAGTCCAGACCAGCTGGCCGGAAGTTTCATGGCTCCACCAATAAATTCAGAATAGACTGCCCAGCAGTTGGTCACCGAGGAAGCCATATCAGAAGATCCGTCGTTACCTCAGCAAGGGAGCAGTCATACAACAGTCCCCGAGCAGGTGGTTGAGGTACCGATTGAACCGGGCATGAGTGCTCTAAGCACTCGACCTGTTGAGGGCAATACTTCAACATCAAGGGTGATGGAGCAAACCGAGGAGCAACAACCGGAGGTGAGAGCACAGCCCACATTCACCAACGCTGAAGACCGTGGGAAGGCTTTGGTGATCGCGGAAGCTGCTAACGCCGGATCGGCACCAACACCCAAAGATGAGCCTGAAGAGGACGAAGTGGAGGAGGTCCTGGGCCATCCACAGGACAAGCGACAACATGTGTATGTGTCGCGTTGGTGGAATGACCAATGGGTTGTTCACAAGGAAATCCCAGAGGTCGAAGAGACCAAAAAAGTTGAACGAGCGGTGAAACGACTGGTGACGGAGGTCTAGGTATGCTTTGCTTCACCACTTGATCTTGCTGTCTAGTCAAACTTTCTTACTTAGCTTTTTGCACACAGGACTTAATGAAGACTGCAAGGTACCATAAGAAATGCTTCGACCAGATCGAGGGGATCACTGCAAGCAATAAAGAGCTAACGGTGGAAGTGGAACGCTTGCGCCATTGACTTGAAGCCACCAACCATGAGAGGACTGAGCAAGAGTCCTAGAAGCAGAACCTGGTCATCTAGCTCAATAACAAAGAGCAGGAAAGAACAAGTAAGTAGTCACTTTATCACAACGAGTGCATGACAAGAGTTGTTGCGTTGTTGGTAGTAACAGCTGTAGTGCAGGCTTAAAAGTCGAAGTGGTCCATCTCCGAGAGGAGAATAGTCATGCGGTCGTGGAGTGTGACCGCCTAAAGGAGGACAATAGAAAACTAGCGCATGACCAGTCGCAGCTCCGGGACCACACGACCAAGATGAAAGAGGAACTGAAAAGTAAGTTTTCCAAACCCCTTTGCTCACTTTTGTTGGCCGCCTTATATTGTCGTGGTATGATGTTTTAATAGCTTGTGTGGTTTCTAGTTTTAAAAGTCAATGCCAAGAAGCATCTAGAGGCCGTGATAAAAGACCGTGATGGCTAGAAGGCGCAGTGTCAAGAGATCACCAAGGATCGGGACGCATGGAAAAATCGGTGCCAGGAGGTGGCAACGGGCATTTTGCCGGTCCTTAACCTCATCGATCTAGCGCTTATAGAGGACGTGCCAAGGACGCCACAGCTTGGACTGGTCGAGAGATGCCGAAAGGCATGGGGATGGTTCCAGGAGTTTGTTAAGGAGGTGGGTGAGTACACAGGCGCACATGTGCTAAGCATGGTACGTGCTCACTACCCCTTGATCGGTCTCAAGCGCTGGGAGGCTGGATACCCGAAGGAGGTAGATCCAGACAAGGCTGAGGAGCTTCGGATGACCTAGGTGGACTTGTCGGCAAAAATAATTGGCGACATTAACCTGTGTGGAGGCAGGACAGCACCTGTACAGGGTACGCCATCAACAAGTCAGCTGGAAGCACCGTTATTTTTTAGCCAACCGACAAAGCCTACGGTCTCGACCAGCCAGCCATCGGCGGGGCCATCTTCTTTAGCTCGACCAGTACAAGAGTCCCCAAGACTCGAGCACGATGTCAGGCCCAGCGAGCAGAAGGTGTCGCATGCCCCGACCAGCCAATAGTATAGGCTATAGCTGTAGAAGATGTAGTTGTGTTATTGTAAACTTGGACCTTTTCAGGCAAGCTTGTAATAACGTAACTGTATATCTGCATAAGCTTGTTTGTTTTGTAGAAAACATATTTAAGCTTGGATCTCATGTTGGTGTAACTAAGTGAGAACATGTTAGCGTTCTATTTAGTTGTACCAGTTTAGTCGACACATCATCCTGAAAGGTTTGTATGGCCCTGGTTTGTCCTATGGTCGGAGTGTGAGGCGCATAGCCTGTGCACATGTAGACGCACACAAGTTAAACCAGAGTGGACCTGCCGATCACCCATAGCGTAGAGAGCAGATCCTATGCACACGTTGGGAGGAACCAGAGACTGGGCCTGCTCCAAAAACCCGAAAAGGAATGGTGGTCGGTTTTGATTGGTTGAGTTAGAATAACAATAGACTTCAAAGTGACACATTAGAGTGGTCGGAGAAATCCTAATGGCTTTATTGAATTAAATCGAAAGTACAAGAGGAGTACATATCTTAGTAGTTAAGCATAGAAACGCCTAAGCTTGTCGATGTGCCATGAATTGGGTATGTCTGTACCGTCCAGGTCAGCTAACCTGTAAGACGTTGGTCGTGTAACCTCCTTGATCATGAAGGGCCCTTCCCATGGAGTTGCGAGTTTGTGGACACCAACCTGATTCATCTTCCACTTCAGGACTAGGTCCCCAACTATGAAGAACCGCTCCTTAACATTCTTGTTGTAGTACCTACGCAAAACAGCAAGGTATTTTACTACTATGCTCCTTTCATCGCAGAAGTCCCAAAAAGCGTTCCTAGTGAATTGAGTACTAGAATAGTGATGATGCTGTTGGGTATGCCGAAGCGGTGGATGACCTAATCGATGAACGTCACAGCCTTTTCTGAAGATGCCTGTACCAGAGGCATGTACTCTATCCACTTAGAAAATTTGTCGATTAGCACAAAGACACATGTAAATTTCCCAGGAGCCAGCTTGAAGGGCCCGATCATATCCAGTCCCCAGCATGCAAAGGGCCAAGAGGCTGGTATTGTCTAAATCTCATGTGCTGGTACGTGGATTCTCTTGGCAAAGAACTGACAACCTTCACAATGGCGAACTAGCTTCTCTGCATCGGCTACGGCTGACGGCCAATAGAACCCTGCTCAGAAAGCCTTGCCAACCAGCGTTCTTGAGGCTGCATGGTTGCCGCAGGAACCAGAGTGGATTTGGTCTAGGAGATGTTCACCATCCTCCTAGGTTATACACTTCATTAAGATTTCCTCCTTTGCGTTCTTGCGCCACAATTTGCCATCGACGAGTAGATACTGCTTACTGCGACGCATCAGGCATTTGTTTTCTGTCCGATCGGTGTAACTGCTACCATCTGTCAAGTACTTGATGAAAGGTACTCTCCAGTTAGGCTCCTTAGTGGTTGGAGGTGGTTCGACGGTGTTTGATGCCAGAACCGTAGCAACCAAAAGTAAGTCTGGAGGCTTGTCGACCGTGGGATCTTCCTCTTCAATGGAAGGCATGAGCAGGTCTTGAACAAATACGCCATGTGGGACTTTAGCTCGGGATGATCCTAACTTTGACAGCACATCTGCTGCTTGATTTTTGTCCTGGACCACATGTGTGTACTCGATGCCATAGAACTTGCCTTCCAGCTTTCTGATCAATTTGCAGTATGCATCCATCTTTTCGCTAGTCGTATCCTAGTCCTTGTTGAGTTGGTTGATGACCAGAGCCGAGTCTCTGTAGACATAGAGACGTTTGACACCAAGCTCGACCACAATGCGTAGACTATGTAGGCATGCTTCGTACTCGGCGGCGTTATTAGACACCGAGAAATAAATCCTGAGGATGTATCGGAGCTACTCCTTGGATGGTGACACGAAAAGGACTCCTACTCCTGCGCCGTCGATGTTGAGAGAGCCGTCGAAGTACATCGTCCAATACTCATCAGGCCCCTGAGAGGCAGGTGTGCTTAAGTCTGTCCACTCGACGATGAAATCAACAAGTGCCTGAGACTTGATTGTAGTACGGCTTGCAAATTCCAAGGAGAAAGGGCATAGCTCCATTGCCCATTTGACGATGCTCCCATTTGCATCCTTGTTGCGAATGATGTCTCCTAGAGGGTACTTGGTCATGACCACCACATGATATCCATCGAAGTAATGTTTCAACTTTTGGGATGTTATCAATATGGCGTAGATTAGTTTCTGGATCTGTGGGTACCTGGTCTTGGATTCATTGAGTACCTCATTGATGAAATAGATTGGTCGCTATACCTTGTAGACATGGCCAGGCTCATCACGCTCGACCACCATGGCAGTGGAGACCACTCGATTAGTTGCCGCAATGTAAAGTAGGAGAGTTTCATCTTCTCTGGGAGCAGTGAGGACCGGAGGTGATGTAAGGTATTGTTTCAGCTGTGTGAAGGCAGCATCTGCTTCCTCCGACCACTCAAACTTCTCGGATGCTTTGAGCAGCTTAAAAAACGGTAGTCCTTTTTCGCCTAATCTTGATATGAAACGACTGAGGGCAGCCATGCATCCGGTAAGCTTCTGAACATCCTTCACCTTTTTGGGTGGCTTTATGTCTAAGACAGCTTTGACTTTCTCCGGGTTAGGGCGTATGCCGTCGTGACTGACGACGTTGCCAAGTAGTATACCAGAAGGAACACCAAAGATGCACTTTTTCAGGTTTAATTTCCATTGGAATGTATTAAGGGCTGCAAAGGTACGTTCCAGGTTGTCAACAAGGGTATACGCTTCCTTGGTTTTGACAACTACGTCATCAACGTAATCCTTGACAAGGTCGTCTTTTATCTCATCTTTAAGGCAGGCCTGTATGGCGCATTGGTAGGTAGCCCCGGTGTTCTTGAGCCCGAATGACATGGTTGTGTAGCAATAGGCGCCGAAAGGCGTGATGAAGGATGTCTTGATCTAGTCATCTTTTTTTAGAGTGATCTGGTGATAACTAGAGTAGCAATCGAGAAAGGAAAGCAGCTCGCAACCGGCAGTTGAATCTACGACCTCATCTATGCAAGGTAAGCTGAAGGGGTCTTTAGGGCAGTGTTTGTTGAGATTAGTGTAATCAACGCACATTCTCCATTCATTATTCTTTTTGCGTACAAGAACTGGGTTGGCTAACCACTCTGGATGATACACTTCTTTGATAAATTCGGCTGCCAAAGCCGTGTAACTTCTACCCTAATCGCCTCCTTTTTGTCGCGAGCGAACCATCGTAGCTTCTGCTTGATAGGTTTGGCCTTGCCGTCGACATTTAAGGAGTGCTCGATCAAGTTCCAAGGTACAACAGGCATGTCAGTAGGTTTCCATGCGAACACACTCAGGTTGCTCCTCAAGAACCTAACGAGCGCGTCTTCCTATTTAGGATCCAGGTTGGCCCTGATAAGGGCCGTTTTGCTAGGATCACCGTCGACCAGCTGGATCGCCTTGTGCTCTTTGGACTTGATGTTCTTGCGTGGAGCCTCGAGCTTTGGGATCTCCAAGTGATCGGCTGAGGTCTTCTTGGCATTGAGCATAGTCTCAGTCTTGCAAATAGAGAGGTTGTGAGCCTCTGCTATTTTGAAGCTGTCGTCCTCATAGGTATAAGCTGCGTATACGTTGCCCCTGAGAGTTAAAACCCATTTTTCTGTAGGCATCTTGAGCACCAAATACCTGTAGTGAGGTATGGCCATGAATTTGGTGAGCGATGGTCGACCAAGGATAGCATGGTAGGTGTTGTCGAAGTCAGTGACCACGAAGTTGACGTAGTCGGTGCAGAAGTGATCCGGGGTACCAAACTGCACAGGTAGCATGATCTGCCCGAGAGGTGTAGAGCTCTGTCCGAGGAGGACACCCTAGAACTGTGCCTCGTATGGTTTGAGATCCGCCTGGGTTATCTTCAGGGCTGGCAGACTATTCTTGAATAGTATATCGATGGAACTGCCGCTGTCAATCAGCACTCTGTCGAACTGAACCTTGTTGATACAAGGATCGAGGACCAAGGGAAAATGTCCTGGCTCAGGTATTGCAGCCCATTGGTCCTTTCTGCTGAAGGAGATCTCGTGGTGAGACTAAGGAGGGAGCCGTGGATCGGCGATGAGGTTGTCGGTGTTGGCCACGTTCAAGCAGGCATGGGCGAGTAACTTGCGTTCTCGTTTGGTCTCGATGGACACTTTGCCTCTAATGATGGTGTGGATGTGATCGGTTGGCTTGACGTACTTGTGACGGGGATCTATGTCTTCATCATCATTGTCCTTGTTGCGCTGTTCCCCTGCGTCGTTAGGCTTGTCGAACGTATCCGGAGCCTGTTGACACGTGTAGATAGACTTGAGAACACAGCAATTCTCCATGGTATGGTTTGACTTGGGGTGGAGCTGGTAGGGTCCTTTCAATGCTTTGGCGTAGCCTTCTTTGTAGTTGTGATGTCCACCACCTTTCTTAACGGTGTTGACCTCACCATCGTCTTCCCGAGCACGCTTGCCCCTGTAATCATCACAGCGATTACACCGCTGATTATGCTGGTCGTGGTGGTCACGGGGGTTGTTGCGCTGGTTGCGGCGATCAAAATTGTCATTCCAACCATGGTTGCCACGGTAGTCATCGCGGTGTGGGGGGTGGTCAGAGCGTGGAACTCTTGCTGCTTCTTCGATGATTATCTTTTTAGCATCGTCGGCATCCGCATATTTCTTGGCAGTGGCCAGGAGTGCTGTGACTATTTTAGGTCTCTTGTGGAGGAGCTTGTCCCGTAGGGCATTGTGGAAGTGGAGACCAGTGATGAAAGCCTCGATTGCCTCATTGTCAGAGATTGACGGGACCTTGATGCGCATCTCCGACAAACGCCGGACGTACTCGCATAGTGGCTCATCTTTCTAGTCTTGAATCCGCTGTAGATCATATTTGTTGCTGGGTTGCTCGCAAGTAGCAATGAAGTTGTCAATGAAAGCTTGCTTGAGCTCTTGCCAAGAATCAAAGTAGTTCACCAGCAAGCTGACCAGCCATTGGTGACCTGCATGGCCGATAATGACTGGGAAGTAGTTAGACATGACGTGCTCGTCAGCCATGGCTGATCTGCACACGGTTTCATAGAGCATGACCCATAATTCAGGGTTCTCCTTACCATCGTACTTCTGAAGTTTTTTGAGCTTGAAGTTCTTGGGCCATATGACTTGGCGAAGGTGCGGAGTAAACTGCTTCAAACCCGGGGGGCCGTGGGCAGTATCATATTCCATACGGCGATAGCTTTTGTGGGATGCACGATCGTTGGCTCTTTGGTTAATGCAATCGCGCAGATCGTGTTCTACGAGGTAATGGCAGAGATTGTTATTGCCATCACGGCAATCCCGGTTGCCACCCTGATTAACCCTGCGACCGTGGTTATCATGGCGATTATCGTGGTTGTCTCAGCGGTTGTCGTCCTGGTAGTCATGGCGGTTGTCATCCCGACGACGGTTGTCGTCCCGACCACCATCATGGCCACCGTTTCCACCTTGATGGTTGTCTGATGGGTCATTGTTGCGTGAGCCATGTTGGTTGGGTGGCTGTGAGCGACTTGAATACTAGCGGCTATGGCTTGATTCGACTGAGACGGATGGAGCCCGGGCTTGATTTACAATCTTTGTGGTCTAGGCCATAGCAACCGTCAGGTAAGCTTGTATATCATCATAAACTGCCTGAGTTTCCAAGGTATTGGGTAGTCGTTGCATTGTTGCCATAGCAACAGCTACATTGGCACTTGGGGTCCTGAAGACCTACTTGTCCCCCACCCTGTCAAAGGCATTGTTAAGGTCGCGTGGCTGGACCCTTATGCGTCGAGCCTCCTCTTCTACCTCGGCTTCGATTTGTCGGTGATTAAACCGGTCAATATTGCGTGCTTTGCATGTTAGCCTTTCTTGTTCTGTTTCGCCGACTGCTGGTGGTTCATCATTGCTGACAACATTGATCAAGTCCCCTTGCCTTGGTGGGAAAGATGGGAATCGTGGGAACCCTGGGGCATGGTCTAGGATATCTAGATCGTACTCAACGCCTTCATCACCATGGTGCTGGAGCTCAGTGTGGACGGAGGCATTAGATGCAATGCCAGATGAGGAGCTTGAGCCACCCTCTTGAACTATGTGGACGGATCCTTCTTGATAATCCTCAATCTGAACCATGTTGATGAAGTTGCACAGGCCATAGGGCTGGGCCTAGTAGTTCTTCATTGGGGCTTTGTACTCGGAGAGCCGGAGACCCGTTGCAGGGGCTGGCCAGTGATGAACGGAGCGCCCTTTAGGAGTAGATGTGACCGTGAGATCCGTACCGAGTCATGCAGGACGATTGGCCCAAGCTGGTCAGGTAGATCTATTGTGGGTAGTAGTTACCTGCTCATTAGGTTGACTTTGAATCAAACTTACCAGAGCTAGGGTTTCGACAAGTTTGGTGCCGACCTGATCGATGGAGTCGAGCAGGTCAGTGTTGTCGATCTGCCACCCTTTGTAGCAAGGAAGCGGACGATGGGTTGTCGGTGTGGCTGAAGACGATGCATGCATGGATGAAGCCAGATCCACCGTGGTCGGAGCCATAGCCAATGTAGGTGAAGCAGTGGTCGACGCAGATTGAATCCGTGCCTCCTCCGTGGTCATGGCGATGAAGTCATCGGAGCCAGTGGTCTAGGTGATCTAGCCGATGGTGAACGCGAGGCTATTCCGCATAGCCATGTAACCGGGAATGATGACCATCTTGTTCGCTTGGAGAGCAGTACGCACACCCCCTACCTGGCGCGCCACTGTTGATGAAATATGGTCGGCAGTCTACCTAGGGGTATCCCAAGGTAGTAGATTGTCGGCAGACAGATGTGCAAGCTACAAACAAGATGGTGACGCAAGACAAACATGAGGTTTTATCCATGTTCGACCGCTGTAAAGGCGTAATACCTATATCCTGCGTCTGATTGTATTGCTGTATGCCAATGAGAGATGTTTTTTAGAGGGGTCCCCTACATGCCTTATATAGTCCGGGGGGCAGAGTTACAAATCTGGAAACTAATCCTAGCCAGTTACAATTGCCATAGGTGGCCGGATAAGGATTCCTATTCTAACTAACCAGGATCTTGCTTGACCTCTAAATCTACCTTGATTTCTTGCGTGGGATTCTGAATAGATTGGCTGGACTGTGTGTCGTCATCTAGTGGGACAAACCCCCTGATCCGGGCCGGCCCAAACCT
Source organism: Miscanthus floridulus (assembly GCF_019320115.1). Lineage (NCBI taxonomy): Eukaryota > Viridiplantae > Streptophyta > Magnoliopsida > Poales > Poaceae > Miscanthus > Miscanthus floridulus. Next base: position 96,582,558 of record NC_089581.1, on the reverse strand, counting down.
AGCCATAAGGGTATAGGGGTTAATACCCCCACAATCTAATTACAGCAATATCACTCTGCCCGATTGAGATTGATCTGGATCGGCCTTATATCTTGTTTAACTCATCGTTTGCTAATCTAAAACTGATATAATCTACATCTTAAATGATGAGTTATGTTTTTATCGGCTGTTTTGTGTCAATCTTAATCGTGCATAGCGTGCGGTTAAGGCATGTTTGATCTTGAGTAGATCTATTAGTTAATGAAAACCGTTCCATGGCCCATCATCATGGCCTATGGGATTCTGCCTCTCACCCCACTGTTGGCACCATGGAGTGGGGATCGTTGGTTGGTAGACCCATTCCTGAGGACGCATGACCTTAACTATGCGCTATGCCTGAATCGGTTGTTTAGACGATATCGAATGCTTTCACGAACTGTTCACATTACGAGATCATTGAAGTAGAGATAAGTTGAAAGATATGTTAGCCCCATGATCTTCTTATTGTATTACGGCCTGCATGATTCTGCCTCATGCCCCACTGATATTAGTAATGAGTTAGGGTCATCGAGTCTATTGTTGTTTCTATGGCCTACATGATTCTGCCTCATGCCCCACTGGTCATGGCGATAGATGAGATCTAACATGTTCATTAGATTTATGTTTATTAAATGGTTAAGTGATGTTGAATTGTTTCTTTATATAAAGAGGAGTTCGGTTACTAATAATCATTGGCTCAGTACAAACCGATCACTGTTGATATCTTATTGCTATTGATTAATATTTGCTTAAATAACATTTATCCTGAATGACAACCGATTCTTCTTATACAACCCGATGAGCTTTAACCGATTCATTCTTGCGAATATGCTGGGATCAACTATTTAGTCCATCTCCTCTCATATCAGCTCTTAGAGCCACACATTCAGGACTGTCTGGCAAAACCGGCATGTTCCGCCCTTAATTACTGATGAGCTTTCTCTCCTTGTCAATTGCAGAGTCAAATTGACTTGCACGTCTTGGGAGGATTGCGTAGGATCGACCACCCTTGCGCTAAAGTTAGGCAGATCTGCTTCATCGAGCGAACCCTTCTGGCTTACTACGTGTGACCTCGGCACAGAGACCAAAATTCTATGTCGACACATGTTTCTAGCACGCTCAGTGGGACACCACAATCGTCATGGCGGTTCACAACAATGACATCATCCTTATGGTACATTATGAAGACCTGCCTGATGAAGATAAGGATACGATCAATAAAGCTATGAAAGAATTTCAGAAGAAGTGTTTGTTGTCCTACACCAAAACATGTGACAGCAGAATTATTCAGAAATTTCCACTACCAAGAGTTCTACTACATGGGCAAACAGATATGGTCAAAGCTGAAGATAGGCGTTTCTTTATGGAAGCCATAGACAAGTCTGTTCGTGATGCCATATCAAGACGGCTATGAAGATGAAGAAGAGGAGGTTGCTGCAGCTGAATGGAATTGGGGCAAGAAGACAGTAATGTTGCCAAATCCTTGGGGAGGAGGAGTTAAGGAGAGCTATGACTTTGATGTCACAAAATCAGACAAGCTCTTTGACTTCTTACTTGAGAAGGGCCAAATCAAATTGTCGGACAATCATATTATGTTACCCCCTGAACAGTTGAAGAATAAGAAGTTCTGTAAGTTCCATAATGCTACTTCTCATTCCACCAATGAGTGTAGAATTTTTCGGCAACATATACAGAGGGCTATTAAGCAAGGGATGCTCAAGTTCAATACGCCTCGAAAGATGAAAGTTGATGATAATCCTTTCCCAGGAGATCAAAATATGGTTGATGTTGGGATATTCAAAGGAAAGACTAAGGTCTTAACATCAACCAGATTGAGAGAAGCTAGAATAGTTGATCCCAAGATGCAAGTATCGGCTGATGAATATAGAGAGATTAGAAAACATCGTGATCAGCAGAGGAGCCGATATGAGCAGGGGGGAACATCAAAGGATGGAGCGACGAAGCCACGAGTTACATCTCGAATCCTGTTGAATAAGTGGAAGCGGCAGAAGGAAAAGGATTATCAATGATGGCTAGAGGATCAAGAATACCAGCGTCAATTGGAAGAAGAAAGGTATGAAAGGAAGCAAGCTGAATGGCATTGGAATTGTCCTTTCTTCAGATATTGCTGGAACGAAGGTTTGAAATTGCCTACCAGACATGATTGTCTAGAATGCAGTAATCAATATTGGGAGTTTAAGCAATCTCAAATCAAACGCTGGTCTATCCATGTCCAGGACTCACATCATCATAATAACATGGGTCGGCGCTTAAAAAATAAAAGTATTCATGATCGGTTGGGAAAAAGAGTTATTGACCAAGACTGGGCTGATCATGAAGAAGGAAGCAACAAGAAAGAATACATTTGGCAAGAAGGCCAATGGTGCCCTAGAGGACTAACAAGGAGCTAGAAGAGAAGGGTCCAACACCTAAGGAATAAGGAGTTGGAACAGGCTTAGGTATTTGGTAAACTTCAAGTATGGCAGACAAGGCAAACAGCCGATAGAAGGCAACCATTAGCTAATATCCAAATGGCTTTTCTGTTGCCATCGGAATTTAGAGCTCCAGGAGATCAAGAGATTTATTCAGATTTTGATGAATTGGAGTATGAGGAAATAGTTGCCAAGTTGATGGTTGTACAACAGGCAATATTTGATAAGCCAGTCAAACATCGGCACTTGAAGGCTTTATACATGAAAGGTTTTGTTGATGGGAAGCCGATGAACAAAATGTTGGTAGATGGAGGTGCTTTTGTCAACCTTATGTCATACACCACTTTCCATAAGCTTGGCGAGGGACCAGGTGATTTGCTTGAAACCGACATGATGCTTAGAGACTTCAGAGGTAATACGTCTAAGACCCGGGGGGCAATGAACGTCGAACTAACAATCGGGAGTAAAACTCTGCTCACCATGATCTTTGTCATCGATGGAAAAGGATCATATAGTTTACTCCTCGGTCATGACTAGATTCACGCAAATTGTTGTATGCCATTGACCATGCATCAGTGTTTGATTCAATGGCATGGAGATGATGTTGAGGTGGTTCGCACTGATGAGTCTATAAGTATTGTGACAACTGATCCAGTCTTTTGGGAACTGGGAGATTTCGAATATTTCTCTGGCAAGACATGGGAAGGAGGCTTTATTAAAATCAGTAATAAAAGCCAACAGCCAATGCAGGTGATTGGCTCTGAGAGTTTGTTTTAGTAGAAAACTCACAGCTTCATGTCGGCCGTTGGATCAAAGGACAAATGAGTATTAAGTCTTGGAGATGGATTTAGGCCAACATATGTGAAGGCTGAGTTAAAGTGTGAGTGCGATTCAGAGTTAATGGATTTTTTAAAGAGAAGTTCTGTTTCGCTTAATAGGACGCTTGACCTAGGATGATTACTCGTCTGACATTTTATATTGAAAGTTTTGTGGGGCGTTATCCTAGCATCTGACATTTTAATAGGAGTCTATTGTTGTTTCTATGGCCTGCATGATTCTACCTCATGCCCCACTGGGCATGGCGATAGATGAGATCTAACATGTTCATTAGATTTATCTTTATTAAATGGTTAAGTGATGTTGAATTGTTTCTTTATATAAAGAGGAGTTTGGTTACTAATAATCATTGGCTCAGTATAAACCGATCACTGTTGATATCTTATTGCTATTGATTAATATTTGCTTAAATAACATTTATCCTGAATGACAACCGATTCTTCTTATACAACCCCATGAGCTATAACCGATTCATTCTTGTGAATATGCTGGGATCGACTATTTAGTCCATCTCCTCTCATATCGGCTCTCAGAGCCGCACATTCGGGACTGTCTGGCAAAACCGGCACGTTCCGCCCTTAATTACTGATGAGCTTTCTCTCCTTATCAATTGCAGGGTCAAATTGACTGGCACGTCTCAGGAGGATTGCATAGGATCGACCACCCTTGCGCTAAAGCTAGGCGGATCTGCTCCATCGAGTGGACCCTTCCAACTTGCTGCGTGTGACCTCGGCACAGAGACAAAAATTTTGTGTCAACACAATCTCTTTGACTCCTGGTGGCAAGAATGGCATTCCCATCTCTTCTGTGGGCTGGTATATCCTCTGTGCATAGCTCTGGACGGGAAATTTGCTTCTGATAGTGAGGTAACCCCTTCATTCTTTTTTTGAAAAAAAATTACTTGGCAAATCTTCTTGCCAATTGTCATAACTGGCCCTTTCAGGATATTGAATTCGATCCTCCAAGCCAGGATAGGAGAGGGCATCTGATAGATTACTAGCTGTCATGCCCAGCTTCAAGGATGGGATCAACCGCACCTTGTTTGAAGAAGCTGATGAGAACCCATGCTATTCCCACAATCATGACATGTCAATCTCCTAAGCGCAAAGTGGTTCCAGGGTCAATTCAGAAAGCCACTACTGGAAAAAGACTCTATAGGACATGACCATCAGCTGCTTAGGTGAACGATTCACACTTTCCTCAAACTGATGTTCAATTTTTTATCCCATTTTCTTCACAGTTATTGAGCATCGTGTCTCAGTCTACTTTGGGCATGGGACAACTATCTCAGGCACTTGATTCATCACCAATCGAACCTTCATCTTAGGAGAAGCTAATTTCAGTAGAGGCAACTGATGCTTTCACGATGGCAGAAAATGTGAGTTTTATCCTTGATATTCGTTGGAGTACTTTCCTTTTAACTTCTTGATTTGCCCGGCTTTCAACCTTTGTTTAACCATTTGTCACACTAGACATCTTCTGAGGAAATACCCGTGTAAGAGCAGAGGCCTGGTAGTTCACCTATTGATAACGATCCCATTGACGCTGGGAACAGTCCCATTGTTGTTACTCATACCACTGATTCCCCAATTCGGCACACACCTGATGGTAAGGAAATCGTGTGCTTGGCCTATTCCTCTACAACAAACATGAATAAAAATCTCCTCTTGCCATTGTAGATATCAGTGCCAGAAATCTAGAGCTGGTTCAACTAGATGCTATTGGTGCATCACCAGCTGTTCCCCCTCTTCTGATAGAGGCTACTATAGAGAAGGTACTGCATCTTTTTCACCATACATTTTGCAACAAACTGATTCAAACCTCTTAATCAAGATTTCCCCTATATACAGGCACTCGATCCTCTAGCATAGAGTTGTTCTTTCAATCTTGAGGAGTATTTTGATGAAGATGAAATCAGATCGTTAGCCACCTCCTCTATTGAATCCTTGCTAGAGGAGACTAGAAATCAGCTAAAAGATATACTGCCTGTATTTGAGAAGAACATAGTCGATCTAGTCTAGGATACTGAATCAATGCAGTGAGTCTTCTTGGCTATTCAGGGTAATCCATCCCTAGCTCTCTCCAAGGTCTTATCATATTTGCCTATCTTCGAAGATCAGGCCTTGAAGGTGAAAACAATCCAGAGGAACTTGTCCAACCATGAAGCCTTGCTGGCTAGAAGGGGTTCCAATAGGCAAGAGGTCAAAGAACTGACACAGTCGATTGATGCCCTGAAGAACTCTTCCCTCGGGACTGATCTAGAGTTGTCCCAATTGGAAGCCAAACATGCAAAGCTTGAGAGGGAGGTAGAAAATGTGAAGGCCGCCATTGATCATCGCAAGTCTACTCTAGCTCAAATACCTGATGCCATCAAACAGAAGAAACAGGAACTGTTGGCCAAAGTGAAAGAAAGTAGAACCATCCGAAGCAGCCTTGAGAACGCCCCTAGAACAGCTGAAGAACACGAGCGCAAGGTTGCAGAGGCTAATGCTATCCGGCTTGCAATACTAAAAATCATTCAGGATGTTCTGAACGTGTAATCCATAGGTCGGCATATATATTTTGTGTACGATAACTATATTTGTCTTGTTGTATTTCCTTCTTCGGCCGAAGAGCCGATTGGAAACAGCCGATTCCAGATTGACGATCTTAATCTTAATTGAATCTAGAAATGCGGCTTTTATTGAGAGAACCTCTCGAGCTTCTGCCTTCAGTCACCTGACGCCGCATCTTTCTCAGTTTTAGCGAGGCATCGCTTTGCCTTTGATTAATTGCGGTTGCCTTTTGTACTCCCCTGAGGCGTCCGTCTCTTCGCTCCATGGCTTCAAATACTAGCCAAGGGCTCTAGCCTCGAACACATCTATGCTTGCAACTACTCCTGTTCCTTTGTACTTCTCCACCTTCGCAACCTTGTAGCAGTTTTCTCCCTTTCCAATAGATCCAAGCAGCTTCATGGCCGGAGAGGGCAACCGTGGCAAGCGCACGGCATAGGAGACTCTAGAGGAGAACATGCCGGTGAGCCAGTGCCTCCAACGCATGAGGTGAGATTGGTGCCTTCTGCTTATAGCGACAATTTGTAACTTTCTGTTCATAGGGGTGAACTCTTGTTTCTAGGTTTGTTGTGAATGATAGGCTTCGTCCTCCTCCTAGGGCTGATGAACCCTCGGATGCTGTGTCCTCCATGCCGACTTCATCATCGGATTCTTCTGATTCGTACAATGGTGACAATGCTTGGCATTTCCTCCGGGAGTGGAGGGTGGCTCAGAACCGCTACTCCAAGGCAACTCGAGAAAATGGCTAGCTTGAGATTCGTCTTGGGGCTTCTCAGGCCACTCTTCATGCGGCTAAGGAGGAGGCCAGCGTCATCTAAGAACGGCTAGCCGAGTCTAACGCTGTGGTAATAGGTAAGATGATCTTCAGGGACGTCTCCATTCTGATTTCTCACTGCCTTTATCTTGACAATTCCCCTTTTTCTGTGATCATCAGCCCTGACGATGTAGTTGGAGTCTCTCCAACTAGCGACGAATGCGGCTGTTGATGCTGTCAACGCCTGTGGCTCCCTTACCAATGCTTGTCTCCATGACATTCCGACCCGCATTTAGGAGATTGCCCTCCACGGTGGCCGTCATGGTGTGCAATGGCGCTGACTACGGCACAAGTTCAGACTGGGTACGAACTCCACACCATGGAGATTGGTTTCCCATCGGGCGACGGTCCTGAAGAACATGAGGATCTGCTGGAAGAGTTTGTCATGACATCGAAGGCCATAGTGGATATCACATCCGCTCAAGATGTAGTGAACAAGGTCTTTGATTAGTTTGTACTTAGGGTAATCTAATGCACAAAAGACTCCTGTTCTTTCCATGAATATGTTCCAATGCGGTGCCTTCGTGCATGACTATGAATGTTTCCTTTTGTTTTTGCTCTGTAGGCGATACATATCGTATCGGCTTTCGCTGTCTTTGAAGATTTTCACTTTTTGAACTAGAGGTAATACTCCTGGTATCGGCTATTGAGAACGAATTGGCTATCAGATCTAGATGTTAGGATAACATTTCTTCATGCATTTTTCATTCCAAAAGATCAAACAATCGATCAATCCAAGTCAAGCATCTTATTAAGCAAAACAAAACTTCTTTTAAGAAATCCATTAACTCTGAATTGCACTTACACTTTAACTCGACATTCACATGCGTCGGTCTAAACCCATCTCCAAGACTCAATGCTTATTTTCCTTAACTCAATGACCGATGCAACGCCACGACTATTAATCAAAACAAACTCTCAAAGCCGATTGCTTGAACCGGCTATTGGCCTTCATTATTAATCCTAATGAAGCCTCCTTCCCATGTTCTGCTAGAAAGGCATTTGAAGTCTCCTAGCTCCCAAAACACTAGATTGGCTGTCGCAATACTCATAGACTCATCAGCGCGAACGACCTCGACATCATCTCAATGCCAGTGAATCACACACTGATGCATGGTCGATGGCACACAACAGTTTGCGTGAATCCAGTCATGACTGAGGAGCAAACTATATGACCCCTTTCCATCAATGACAAAGAACGTGGTGAGCAGAGTCTTACTTCCAATCGTTAATTCGACGTTTATTGCCCCCCGAATCTTAGATGTATTACCTTCGAAGTCTCTAAGCATCATGTCGATTTCAAGTAAATCACCTGGTCCCTTGCCAAGCTTACGGAAAGTGGTGTAAGGCATAAGATTGATAGAAGCACCTCTGGCCACCAACATCTTGTTCATCGGCTTCCCATCAACAAAACCTTTCATATATAAAGCCTTTAAGTGCCGATGCTTGACTAGCTTATCAAATATTGCTTGTTGCACAACCGTTAACTTGGCAACTATCTCTTCATACTCCAATTCATCAAAGTCTGAATAAACATCCTGATCTGCTAGAGCTCTGAACTCTGATGGTAGCAGGAAAGCCATTTGGATATTAGCCGATGGTTGTTTTCTATCGGCTATTTGTTTAGCATGCCATACTGGAATTTTACTAGATGCCTGAGCCTGTTCCATCTCTTTATTCCTTAGGCGTTGCACCCTTCTCTTCTGGCTTCTTGTCAATCCTCCGAGGTACCATTGGCCCTCTTGCCAGACATGTTCCCCCTGGTTGCTTCCTTCTTCATGATCAGCCCAGTCTTGGTCAACAACTCTTTTTCCCAGCCGATCATGAATACTTTTATTTTTTAAGCACCGATCCATGCTATTATGATGATATGCATCCTAAGCATGGATAGATCAGTGGTTGATTTGAGATTGCCTAAACTCCCAATATTGATTGCTACATTCTGGACAATCATGTCTGGTAGGCAATTTCAAACCTTCATTCCAGCAGTATCTGAAGAAAGGACAATTCTAATGCCATTCAGCTTGCTTCCTTTCATACCTTTCTTCTTCCAATTGATGCTGGTATTCTTGATCCTCTAGCCACCATTGATAATCCTTTTCCTTCTATCGCTTCCACTTATTCAATAGGATTCAAGATGTAACTCACGGCTTCATCGCTCCATCCTTTGATGTTTCCCCCTGCTCATATCGGCTCCTCTGCTGATCATGATGTTTTCTAATCTCTCTGTGTTCATCAGCCGATACTTGCATCTTGGGATCAACTGTTCTAGCTTTCTCTCGATCTGGTCGATGTTAGGACCTTAGTCTTTACTTTGAATATCCCAACATCAACCATATTTTGATCTCCTAGGAAAGGATTATCATCAACTTTTATCTTTCGAGGCGTATCGAACTAGAGCATCCCTTGCTGAATAGCCCTTTGTATATGCTGCCGGAAAATTCTGCACTCATTAGTGGAATGAGAAGTAGCATTATGGAACTTGCAGAACTTCTTATTCTTCAACTGTTCAGGGGGTAACATAACATGATTGTCTGGCAATTTGATCTGGCCTTTCTCAAGTAAGAAGTCAAAGAGCTTGTCCGATTTTGTGACTTCAAAATCATAGCTCTCCTTGACTCCTCTTCCCCAAGGGTTTGGTACGATTACTGTCTTCTTGCCCTAATTCCATTCAGCTACAACAACCTCTTCTTCTTCATCTTCATAGTCGTCTTCAATTGAGTATGGATCATAAGCTTCGGCTACTGTGGTGCTCTTCTAGAATCGGGTATCTCTACGCATACTCTAAAATTGGCTATTGAGTGCTGCCACCTGTTGAGCCAATTGTCCCAAGTTATCAACCTCTTGTCCTAGCAGCTTTTTTCCACATTGGCAACATTCCTTAGATGGCTAGAGCAGCTAGCTGATCATCAGCCAAGCTCAATGAGAAACACAGATTCTTAGTCTCTCGGAATCTCTGAAGAAACTTAGTGCCCGATTCATTAGTCCTCTTTCTTATGGTTGTCAAATCGGTTATTTTCTTCTCTCCAGTCCCAGTGTAAAAATATGTATGAAATTTCTTCTCTAGGTCGGCCCAATTGGCAATGGAGTTGACTGGTAGTGACAAGAACCAAGTGAAGGCCAGCCCTGACAGGGACAAGGAGAAGAAATGAACTTGATGGGCATCCTCAACTGATGCTTTGCCCAATTGTGTAAGATACCAACTGACATGTTCTATTGTGCTTGTACCGTCTTGACTAGTGAACTTGGCGAATTATGGGAGCCTGTAATTTGTAGGAATAGCGACCAAATCATACCATTCCAGATATGGGCATTTGTACAAAAAAGTCTTTCCTTTTGGCTTTAGACCAAACTGATTCTTCATCATCTCGGTCACCTTGAGCAGCAACTCGTTAGCTTACGGATTTGGATTTCTCGGTACTTGCTGACCCATCTGTGGATTGAAATCCCATGTGCCTTGATATCCTAGATTTGGTATCATGTGGAGGGTGTTATAATCCGTGCCATAGTGATAGCCTTGTGGAATCTCAATCTATTGGGTCCTTTGCTGGCTTGCTGCTTGAAGTCTCTGATTATAGACATAAGGATCTATATCTCGATGGATCCTTTGAATTGATGGTGCTATCTTCTGAGCCAACGATGGTATGTGGCCTGATGTGCCAAAATTGATCATCTTGTTTTGACCTTGCCCCGCCGGCATCTGCACATGCTGTACTGATGGTCTAGGATTGTACTGTATATGATTTGTAGCAGTACCCGGAGTTTGTTCAGATGAACCATGAAGTGTCTGGACGTCACCATTACCAGCTGGCACTGCTTTTTGGTGGCTGGTACCGACTTGATTAGTCCCTTGAGTCGACGGATCTGGAATATTATAACAAGTCGATCCAATCTAACCAACTGGAATTCCATGAATCGCCTCTTTCATGGTGTTGTGAAATGCGTCAACGAAAGCTTCATTGCGGCTTGATATGGCATCATGAACAGACTTGTCTATGGCTTCCGTAAAGAAACGCCTATCTTAAGCTTTGACCGTATCTGTCTGCCCGTGTAGTAGAACTCTTGGTAGTGGAAATTTCTGAATAATTGTGCTGACACGCATTTTGGTGTAGGATAGCAAACACTTCTTCTAAAATTCCTTTGTAGCTTTGTTGATGGTATCCTTATCTTCGTCAGGTAGGTCTTCATAATGTACCATAAGGATGTTGTCATTGTTGTGAACCACCATGACGATTGTGGGGTCCCACCGAGCGTGCCAGAAACATGTGTCGACACAAAATTTTCATCTCTGTGCTGAGGACACACGCAACAAGCCAAAAGGGTCCACTTGATGGAGCAGATCGGCCTAGCTTCAGTGCAAGGGTGGTCGATCCTGCACAATCCTCCCAAGACATGCCAGTCAATTTGACCCTGTAATTGACTAGGAAAGAAAGCTCATCAGTAATTAAGGGCAGAACGTGCCGGTGTTGCCAAACAGTGCTGAATGTGCGGCTCTGATAGCCGATATGAGAGGAGATTGACTAAATAGTCGATCCTAGCATATTGATAAGAATGAATCGGTTAAAGCTCATGGGGTTGTATAAGAAGAATCGGTTATCATTCGAGATAAATGTTATTTAAGCAAATATTAATCAATGGCAATAAGGTATCAACGGTGATTGGTTTGTACTGAGCCAATGATTATAAGTAACCAAACTCCTTTTTATATAAAGAAACAATTCAACATCACTTAACCATTTAATAAAGATAAATCTAATGAACATGTTAGATCTCATCTATCGTCATGACCAGTGGAGCATGAGGTAGAATCATGCAGGCCATAGAAACGACAATAGACTCGATGACCCTAACTCATTACTAATATTAGTGGGGCATGAGGCAGAATCATGCAGGACATAATCCAATAACAAGATCATGGGGATAACATATCTTTCAACTTATCTCTACTTCCACGATCTCGTAATGCGAACTATTCGTGAAAGCATTCGATATTGGCTAAACAGCCGATTCAGGCATAGCGCACAGTTAAGGTCATGTCTTCTCAGGAATGGGTCTGCCAACTAACGATCCCCGCTCCACGGTGCCAATAGTGGGGTGAGAGGCAGAATCCCATAGGCCATGATGATGGGCCATGGGACGGTTTTCATTAGCTAATAGATCTACTCAAGATCAGACATGCCTTAACCGCACGCTATGCACGATTAAGATTGATGCAAAACGGCCAATAAAAACATAACTCATCGCTTAAGATGTAGATTAGATCAGTTTTAAATTAGCAAATGATGAGTTAAACAAGATGTAAGGCCGATCCAGATCAATCTCAATCGGGCAGAATGATATTGCTATAATTAGATAAACAATGAAAGCAATAAGCAATATCGGTAACTTAATGAATCTACCAAAGACTGCCATGCTAAGGTAGAGCCGATAACTTGACCTTGATCTAATTCAAGTAGTGGGGTGTGAGGCAGAATCACATAGGCCATACTTGAATTAGACAAGAGTCGATAACTAGCTTATACCGGAGTCGCAGTGGGGGTCGACCGGATCGATGCGGCCATATGAATAGAGGTATAAACCATGACGGTACTTATAGATATGCAGTGGAGGTCGACCAGATCGATGCAGTTGTACTTGCTGAAGAACTTGCCAAGATCTACTCTACTCCTACTCCTAAGGGGTGGCCGAAGCCGAAAAAAGTAATTGACTTTGTATTTGATTGGTTGATGGTTTACAATAGCCGGGGTTTGGTATTTATACCCGGAGCCTAAAAACGAACCTTACTCGAATATGACTCAATACAATCTTTGGTATGAAGGAAATATTCCTATCTTAAGATAACTTGGACTCTAATCTTTCCCCTTTTGTAGAGTCTGATATTTATTTTCTTGGCGCCAATCATATCCTGTCATCATTATCTGCTAACATCATTCAAAGAGGATGGATCTAGTGTCGCATTTGATCCAGCAGATATCAGTCTTTACTCTATCGATTCCTTGATTGGCATAAGTCTGGAAGCCTACGAGTTCCCGTGCTCTCCTCCCAAATTTTGGTGTAAATAGAGGCGAAAGAAGTTGTGCACTACTAACTTTTTCACTTAAGTACGGGAATGTGTTGCGGTAGTTTCTAACACTATATGGAGGATGATTAGTAACTACTGCATCAATGCGGTTAAATTGAGATTGGGCCACGTCAGTCGCATCACCATGGGCATCGCAACCGTCAAAGTTTGCCCTTTCTAATTGAAGGACGTGGGTGTATAGCTGTTGACATTATTGGGACCCTAAGACAGTCTGACCCTATGAACTATAGATGCTCTGGATCACTACAAGTCAATGAACAATGAAATACAGTGCTAGCAACTATCAGGGGCTATCCAACTAGTCCATAGATCCCAACTATTAGGGGCTAACAACTAGTTCTAGTCTATAGAACCCAACAATTTGTTCACTTTTTTTTAGCCATAGCTAACTAGTCATAGTCCATCCAAACAGGGCCTAAGACAGTCTAATACTAGGAAATCTTGATAGGTTAGATCAAAGTTCTAATGAAACAACAAAACACTGATCGTGTCAACTCTTGCGCCGACTTCACTACAACCATCCGCTGTTCGCCTTGCGCACCTCCACCTTGAGCTTGGCTTCATTGTACTCCTCCTCCTCCCATTCCTTGACCTCATCATCACTGCAGGTGGCCTCATGGATCACACTAAAGAAGCAGGTGTCATCGACATTGAGGTGGTTGCTTGCGCAAAACTCGTCCCACCCGTACTTGAATGATGTGCACACTTTCTTATTCGTGCAGGTCATCTCCAAGGCCATGAACTAGGACTACCTAGCCATCTGCAGCTCGATGGCTTGCCACTGCTGGTAGCCATGCACTACCTCAAAGTCCACTGGCATGTTCTTTGCCTCGCACAAAAAAAGATTGATGAGAAAGACTACACTGGTAACTTGTGACATCAGTATGTCTCTATTCTTGTTCTCCTCTCATGGGGGTTGGCTTTCTTTTTCTATGTTTTTGGTGTTGTCACAAATGCAAGGAGTGCACACAGCATAAATGAAGGATACATGCTTTGTTTTCATCAGTGTACGCTTGGGAATGTCAATACTCCTACATCTTCGGTCGAACACGCCTTCTGTGATATGATTGGTTGAGGTTCCTAAGGGAGTGTGATAGCCCATGAGGGGTGAAAAGACCTATCACCACCACACTAGGCTTTCAAGTCTGAACCATGTCATGGTGGTCAATTCACTCATGTCCAGCTTTTCTCCTGCTTTCACTTTGCTCTCGGCAACCATGCAAGGTGTCTTTAAGAGGAGCAAGTCCTGACAACCAGAAAGTCCTACCACCATATATTTGAACGCGTCGGATAGTATTCGTGTCATACGCATTTGTGCAAACATTTTCGTTCACAAAGGAACATTTACCATTATCTCATTGAACACGTGATAGTCCAAGCATTGTAAATATGACTGGGTCAGACACATCTCACTCTTACCAAGAGCGCAATGGTTCCTTTGTGCCTCAGTTTGGTGCACCAAACACATATAAGTAGTGGTAGTAGTCATGAGTTGCTCTGATCATGCTCAAAATGAGTGGCTCTGATCCGTCATGAACCCAACTCATCTTATGTGCATGTGTCTGATAAAAATTGTAGAACTTGTAACAACCATGCAGCGAGGAGTTCATCTGAACAAGTCTTGGCTCGATCTAATGCACAATGGAGGAGGCATAGATGTTGCATTTTTTACTACACATGCCAAAAAGTCCCCTGCTGTCCATTGGCTCTTTCGTCGGATAGTAAGTGTACCCATCTCTAGCTAGCCACTGCATGTCTCTTCAAAAGAGAAATTGCTTACCAAAGCAACTCCTCTTCACTCTTCTGTCTACCCCTCGACTGTTGTGACTGCTTGGATAGGAGTGAAAACACCTATCACAACCGCACCAGGCTTTCAAGTCTCAACCATGTCATGGTGGTCAAAATCTCTTAAATTTTCACCCCTGTCTAGCTTTCATCCTGTATTCACTTCGCTTTTGGCAACCATGCAAGGTTTCTTGGAGAGGAGCAAGCCTAGCCTAATGTAGAATAGATGAGCCATAGGTGTTGAAAATTCTACTGCACATGCAAGAAAGTCCTATCGCCTAATATTTGAATGTGTCGGATAGTATACTTGTAGTACACATTTGTGCAAATGTATTCCCAGCCCCATGTCATAGATTATGAAAAATGTTACTTTCTTTTAGGAATTATTAAATTAAAAGCCAAGGAGAACATGGTCATGCGACCATGCCCCTACTACTAGTAATAATAATATTAGATGAAATGACGAGTGAGTGTAGTCAATCACAAACTATGAAATTTTACTGTGCACGCCAGAAAGTCTGCCGGCCACACAATTGATGTCATCGTGCCTAGACTAACATTGTCTCATCAGCATAAATGTAGGAGACATGCTCTGTTTTTGCAACCGCCGGTGTCATACGGTTGTGATTCGCGAGGAAGCATGATGGCACCCACCTATGGAAAAGATAAATCTTTATGGAGTATCTTGCCATAGAAGCCTTAGCGTCCCTGTGTATAAATAAATCTTTATGGAGTATCTTGCCTTAGAAGCCCTAGCCGTCCCTATGTATACATAAAGCCTAGCCTCGCCCTAATTCATATTGTTTACCATTCCACCTTCCATTGCGCAAAAGCCCTCTCTTCACCACCCACGTCTGCCACCCCGTTGGTTGCCATGAAGGCTGTTGGTGGCCCAACTATAGTCCATGCTTCCTGTAGTGGTTTGGCAGAGGCAGGGCTGATGGCGCACCCCAAGTTGGTGTCGGCGGAGGCGGCGATGATGTCTAGTCCCTATAGATCGTCATTCCCGTCATTGAGACTCATGCCATCTCCTAGGCTATTGCTCTCCCTATCGCCTTTTGTGATGATGCTGATGCCACTAGCACTGGTGGTTCACTCGCCACCATCGGCCCTAGTACGGTCTCACTCGTTATCACCAGGTCCACTTGCCATCGTAGGATCCGCTCCCCAAGTGGGCGGGTCAACTGCACCATCACGGTCCACTCGCCATCTATTGAGGCCGGCAATGAGGCCAAGGCCAGGGCTAATGATGAGGCCGATATCTTGGCCAAGGCTGAGGCCATGGTTGACATCTTGGTCGACGCCGAGTTCAAGTCTGACGGCTCTCTGGGCTACGTCAGGATAGACTCGAAGGATGATCATCTGCCCGGCTATGAAAAACCTATTCTCCCAGGCCCGAATCTATTCTTGTGTGTCAGCCCATATGGTGACCTAGTGTGCCCCATCTGCCCCAATCGTAAGGCCTGTGGTTGGATCAAGGCCAATGCTAGGGCACATGTGCTGGCAAGGTCACATGCCCCCCTAGATGTCACCTACACCAATGACAAGAACGTTGCCCACCATCATGCCCTGGCAAGGAACTAGGGTTGGATGGCCTAAAGGGATCATCCGGTCATGCTGATTCGCCCTGGTGGAGAAGTTTGTTGGCTTCAACCAAGGCCGGTTTACCTTGCAGGCGTTGGATTTTGTTTGTACCTGTTGGTGCCCTTGTTGCATGACTTGCGTAGAGGTGTGGGATGGCACTCCTCATTAGTAGTATCAAGTCATGTCAACATATGAGTTAGGACTAGTTTGCTTCCAGGTGCTGTTAGAAATAATATAAAGTCATGTTAATCATCTGTAGTTAGAAATAGTATGTCTAGGTAGTAGTTGGATGACTTTGAGTAGTGGGATGGCATTGCTCTCCTCTTATTATTATGGCACATGAAGGCATGGTTATGTTGGCTAAACTCGTATCATTGCTATAATCCACATATATATGAAGTCTGGTTTGTCGTTATCTTTCTATCTAGTAGCACTGATATCCTCTTATTATGCATGTAATGTGTGCATTTGTGCAAACATTTTGGTTCACAAAGCATCGTTTACCATTATCTTTGTGCGTACATGATGGTCCGAGCATTGTAAACCTGAACGTGCCAGACATATCTCAATCCAACCGTGCAAGGGTTGCTTTGTGCCTCGGTTTGGTGAACCAAACACGTATCAGTAGTGGTAGTAGCAGTCATGAGTGGCTTTGATCTGTGTTGAACCCAAATTGTCACTTCGCTCTCGGCAACCACCCAAGGTTTCTTTGAGAGGAGCAAGCCTAGCCTAAATGCATAACAGAGTAGCCATAGGTGTTGAAATTCTACTGTGCACGTAATTGTGGTGAACCCAACTCATCTTGTTTGCATGTATCTGATAAAATTTGTTGAACTTGCAACAACCATGCCACAAGGTGTTCATCTAAACAAGTCTTGCCTAGACAGAAAGTCCGATGGCCATACATTTGGTATCATCATGCTAGTTCACCGTGGAGGAGAGGTCTAGTATGCTACCTCGTGTAAAGTCATGTTAATCATCTGTAGCTAGAACTAGTATGTCTAGGTAATAGCTGGATGCCTTTGAGTAGTGGGAATGCACTACTCTCCTCTTATGGTCAGATGGCACTACGTATTTGTGCAAACATTTTGGTTCACAAAGTAACATTTACCATTATCTTCATGCGCACTTGATGGTCCGAGCATCGTCCGTCTGACCGGGCCGGACAGTTCTCACTCTTGCCAACCACGTAAGGATACCTTTGTGCCTTGGTTTAGTGAACAAAAAATGTATCAGTAGTGGTAGTAGTCATGAGTGGCTTTGATCTATGGTGAACCCAACTCATGTCTTCGATAAAATTTGTTGAATTTGCAAGAACCATGTAGTAAGGAGTTCATCTGAACAAGTGTCGCCTCGATCTAATGCACAACAGAGGAGGCATAGCTGTTGCATTTTTTTACTGCACACGCCAGAAAGTTCGCCGCTATCCATTTGATCTCTCATCGGATATTAAAAAGTGTAGCCATCTCTAGCTAGCTACTATATGCCTCTACAAAACCAACCAAGAGAAATTGCTTATGAAAGCAACTCCTCTTCGCTCTTTAGTCTGCCCCTCGACTGTTGTGACAACGTTTTTGGAGTGAAATAACTACAGAGGCTTTCCTCCTACATCCAATTCACTATTGGCAACCCGTAGGGTTGCTTTGTGCCTTGGTTTGGTAAACCAGACATGTATCAGTATACATACTTGGCATGCTAGTCGAATGGATTAATGATCTTGCCATAGTGTTTGGAACATGTTGTGTGAAAGGTATGCTTTTATGTCAATGGATTATGCAGTGTATATAAACCTATAACAAGTACTAGTTTCAGTTGAATGGAATATTCATGTACACAATAGATAGTCCGCATAGTGCAGTACTAACCCCGACAGACAAAGCCTATGTGTCCGCTGAAGCACAAGTTTATAACAACTAAGCATACTGAACATATTCAGAATACAAAGCCAAAAATCCAAAGCAAAGTGCAGTTTTAGAATACATGTTATCCCAAAGATTATACATGAAATCTCCAACAAGTCATCGTCATCTCTAGACCTATGATCTCGGTCGCCATAGTTACTGTCATCACTGCAATACTGGTTTCCAGTATCATCTTCATCCTCATCTTCATCCTCGCTGCCTTCAAGTATGCCAACTGCTTCCCTCTTATCTCTTAGAAGGTCTTCTATATTGGCTTGAATGACAGTGCCTTCTCCACCATGACCATCTTCGTGCATAACCTGATCACCATCACCCAACAGGACTTCATGCTCGTTGTCAGAACAATGATCATCTTGGTGCACTATAGGCTCTATTTCATTCACATCATACATATCCCTATGTTCGAACTTTTGCATGACCCACCAATCTTTGCCCAAGGAGGTGTCCGGCAGATAAAACGTCTTCCTTGCCTGTGTTGCGAGAATGAAAGGGTCATCCTTGTACCACAATGATTTAATGTTGATGGATCTATAATGTCAATCATCGTCAATGCTTGTAGACTTCGTAGTGCCATCTAGATTGTACTAGTCATAGCATAGAACAACCACCGTTCTATGGCTTTGTATGCTGGAGTTATACAACAACTGAATAACTTCTCTAAGAACACCATAAATTCCACTGATTGGCCTTCATTTGTGATGGTGGTCATGACACCACTATTCTATGTATGAAGGGATTTCTTGCGGTCTATAGTGCTATACCTAACTCCATTAATACTGAAAGCTACATAGACCTAGACTCGGGTATCAGGACCACATGACATTACATACAAACTATCACTGACCTCTATTGGTTTCTCTCTATGTAGCTCCTCAATCTGCACACAAACATGAAACCATCGTCACCACTAAGTTGTCGTATAATTCTGCCAATGATTGGCCTGACAGAACTAAAATATGCTAATCACATACATGAGACTAAAACCAAGCTGGAAAACTCTGCTGCTAGCCTACTATCAACATCATCACTTGCCCCTTGTTCCTCTAAAATTTATCTATATATTCTGTAGCACATATAAGAATTATTATTTGTCACACCCAATTTTAAGGATAAAATTGAATGCACTAACTCAAGTGTGCCCAGGGATCAGTCACACACACAAGTTGACAAATTATAAAAGAGTATCATCATAGTGTATCTTACATCACGTTAATAACATAACTTAGTCTTACACATCACAGCGGAAAATAAAAGATAACTCTCTCTCGTGGAACACCATCATAGGGAAGGTCAACTGGTTGACCACAAGCCTAATAATCCTCAGGAAACTCCTCATACATGTTGTCATATGTTACCCATCCAGGATTTTTATCCAAATATAGAAAGTAAACAAGCGTAAGTACATCCCATACTCAACAAGATAACATGGGGTTCATGAGGCTCAAAAAGGATGACACTGGTTTACTGCTGTTAGCACTTTTAGTAAGTCAAGATTTTATCATTAGTGATTGTCAAGTTATGCTTAAGCTCCCATTTAAAACCACTTAATCAGATATCAACATCATTTGGATCATATCATCATAAACCATCATAAATGAACAACAATGAGTAACCAATTATTTTGTGAGTTTTCCGGGCCGCTCGTGACTGTGAGCACGGCTGTTATAACAGTTTGTAACCCTCTGCAGAGGTGGTGCACATTCACCGCGAGTCGTGATTCCCATATGCTCGGTTTAATTACTCCCATGTCACTGCTAAGGTGAGCGGGCAGGGTACACTATGAAGCCATTTTATAGGTTTCTCTAACAAGTTGGGGCCGCTTGGTTTCCTCGGCAGGCAGATGTAGGAACCCTCCTTTCCTATGGCACATATCCATCACGGCTATACACATAGGAACAGAGGCAGCCCTATACCTAACGTGGCAAGCCCCTTTTGCGCCATAAAGGCAACCTCTAACAAGCTAGAAAAGGTCCTATTACTGAGCTAAAGTTAGAACCATATGACTCTCATGGTTGCACTATTAGTCCCAGCTTTTGCCGACAGATAAGTCCTTATGAAGGGCTTAGGGCATCATGATCAAAATCATTTGTGCCTTTGCCCTATGGATCAGTTGTTATAAAGCATGTATTACCTTTAGTTCCATAGAACCATTAACCATTGTATAGATCATGTTCAGTTAGAGCACTAGCAATCTACCCATATGCAATTAACCCATAGGAGTCAAGGGAACATGTCATCAAAATACTAGAATGTCCTTATGGTTATCAAAGTTAGACACATGCACATGAGTAAATGATTAAAGTGATTAGGACATCAAGGTAGGCCCATGCTATACTTGCCTTGGTTCACAAACTCTTGCTGGCCCTGCTGGTCATCGAAGAACTCTTGATCTCCAACATTCTCCTCACCATCTGAACACGACGCTGGCGCTGCCATGGTCGACAACGGAATAGTGGCCCGACGATGGCGCTGCCATGGCCGACGGCAAGAACCTCGCCGGTGCACGGGAAACAAGGCCTAGAAGCCTCAGTTTTTGCATCCGAGAACACCGAGGGATAGAGGGGGTGAAGGAGACCTCGGCCAGGCCAAGAATGGGGC
This sequence comes from Miscanthus floridulus, assembly GCF_019320115.1. Classification (NCBI taxonomy): domain Eukaryota; kingdom Viridiplantae; phylum Streptophyta; class Magnoliopsida; order Poales; family Poaceae; genus Miscanthus; species Miscanthus floridulus. The sequence continues at coordinate 96,561,934 of NC_089581.1, read as the reverse complement.
TGGTGGATGCGGTTGGCGTGGTGGTCGCCATGCCTAGCGGCCGAAGCTTGTGGGCGCATGCAAAAATGGGTCTATGGGCCACAATTCAAGAGACAAACTGCACGGGTAGAGATAGGGGAGCGAGAGGGTTCTCACCATGGGAAAAATGGGGCGGAGGTGGCTTAGGGATGGCTATTTCCGAGCAGTGGATCCTGACATTTCTATGGTGCGGCGGTTGTTTCTTTCATGAGCTCAGCGAGCGCAAAGGAGGGAGCGGGGGCAACAGAGGGAGCGGTGACGGCTAGTGCGGTGGCAGCGGTTGCCTGGCCCAAGCTGGGCCAGCCCAGGAATGGGAGAGGGGGAGGGCGAGCGGGCCATGTGAGGGCTGGGCTGGTGCGTTGGCGCGGGGAAAAAGGCCACGAGCCGAATTGAAGAAGGGGAGGAGAAGAAAAAGAATTTTGCCTTTTCTTTTCCAAATAGATTTCCAAAAGCACTTTCAAATAGATTTTTAATTCATTTGAACTTTGAATCAAGACCAATCATCACAAAATAAATATGCAGCAACATGTATGCATCAACAGGTTACTAACCTTATAATTGATTTTAATTCCATAAAAAATATTATTTCCCTAGGTTCAATGCTCACAAATTGCTTAAATAAATCAATTTGGCCATTTTAGAAAATGCAAATTTTTCAGGGTGTTACAATTCTACCCCCTTAAAATGAATCTCATCCTCGAGATTCAAGTGATTGCTTACTCAAACAGTTGGGGATAAGACTTTCTCAGATCCTCTTCTCTTTCCCAAGTGGCCTCATCCTCTGTATACCGATTCCACTACACCTTGCACATCTTTATAGTTTGGCTTCTTGTAACTCTTTTGGTAGTTTCCAAGATCTTTATCGGATACTCTTCATATGTAAGATCTTCCTTAACAGCAAGCTCTTCCAAAGGAATCTGCTCTTCTGGTACCCTCAAACACTTTTTCAATTGAGAAACATGGAACACATCATGCACACCTGACAAACTTTTAGACAGTTCCAATTGATAGGCTACTTCTCCACGACTCTCTAGGATCTTAAAAGGTCCTATATACCTTGGTGCCAACTTTCCCTTCATATTGAATCTTTTCACACTTCTCATTAGTGACACCTTCAAGTACACATAATCTCCAACTTTGAAAGTCAGCTCTCTTCTGCGAGTATCAGCGTAACTCTTCTGTCGTGACTGATCCACTCTTAAGTTGTTTCTAATCATTCTCACTTGTTCTTCCATGTCTCTAAGGACATCGGGTCCAAACACTTGAGTTTCACCAGTCTGATTCCAGAACAAAGGCATTCTACATTTACGTCCATACAGCGCCTCGAAAGGTGCCATCTTGAGACTCTTCTAGTAACTGTTGTTGTACGAGAACTCTGCGTATGGCAGACTCTTATCCCAACTATTACCATACTGTAGTGCACAAGCTCTCAACATATCTTCCAAAATTTGGTTGATCCTTTCAGTCTATCCATCAGTCTGTGGGTGGTAAGCAGAACTAAAATTCAACTTTGTCCCCAAAGATCTATGTACTTTATGCCAGAATTGCGATGTAAACTGAGTGCCTCTATCCGACACAATTTTCTTGGGAACACCATGTAAGCACACTATTATTTCCATGTACAACTCTGCTAATCTTGCACCTGTATAGGTAGTCTTGACTGGTAAAAAGTGAGCAACCTTGGTTAGTCAATCCACTATTACCCATATTGAATCGTAACCCCTTTGAGTGCGGGGCAAACCTACGATAAAATACACATATTCTTTTCCCGAACCAAAGAGTACCATTCTCATCCATCCTAAATCCTGGTGCCTTTCCAAGCACTACATTCTCCGCTATCTCTTTTAGTTTTTCATCCTCCAATTGACCTTTGTGTATCTCTTGCTCCAATGTAGGCTCTATCACCAATTCCATTGCATTAGTGACAAGACTCAAGTTGAGATGCTCCATTTCAGCACACAACTCTGCTGACATAAATGTCATCCCAAGTCCATTAGCATAACTCTTCCTACTAAGTGCATCAGCTAAGACATTTGCCTTTCCCGGATGATAATGCACTTCCAAATCATAGTCTTTGATCAATTATAACCAATGACATTGTCTCAGATTCAGATCTAATTGGGTAAAGATATACTTCAAACTCTTGTGATCTATATAGATATCACTCTTATGCCTAATTAGATAATGTCTTTAGATTTTCAAAGCATGTACCACAGCTGCTAATTCCAAGTCATGAGTAGGGTAATTCAACTCATGCTTCCTCAATTGTCTAGATGCATATGCCACCACTCTTCCTTCTTGCATAAGCACACATCCAAGGCCCAAACGGGATGCATCACAATATATAGAGAAGTTCTTGCTTAAGTCGGGCAAAATCAATACTGGAGTTGTAGTCAATCTCTTCTTTAGTTCATCAAAGTTTGCCTGGCATTTATCCGACCATACATACTTAGCATTCTTTTCCAACAGTGCTGTCATAGGCTTAGCAAGTTTGGAAAAACCTTCAATGAACCTCCTGTAATATCTAGCCAATCCCAAGAAGCTACGAATCTCACTTACATTGGTTGGTGGCTTCCAATTCAACACATCTTGTACCTTGCCTGGATCCACTGCTATTCCACCATTGGAGACAACATGACCTAGAAAAGAGACCTCCTTCAACCAAAACTCACACTTGCTCCGCTTAGCGTACAACTTATGTTCTCTAAGCTTTTGCAAGACCAACCTTATATGTTCAGCATGTTCTTCTTCAGTCTTGGAGAATATCAGTATGTCATCTATGAATACCACCAAAAATTTATCCAGAAACTCCATGAACACCTTATTCATCAGATACATAAAGTATGTAGGTGCATTGGTCAATCCAAAAGACATAATGGTATACTCATACAAGCCATATTGTGTAGTGAATGTTGACTTGGGTATGTCCGAGTTTTGAATCTTATGCTGATGGTATCCTGAGCGGAGATCAATCTTGGAGAACACATAGGCTCCTCTTAACAGATCAAACAAATCATCAATCCTAGGAAAAGGGTATTTATTCTTGATTGTAACCTCATTAAGTGAACGGTAATCCACACACATCCATTGGCTACCATCCTTCTTATCCACAAAGATCATAGGTGCCCCTCATGGGGAAGAACTGGGGCATATGAAACCTTTTTCTTGCAACTCTTTTAGTTGTTTCTTAAGCTCTTCTAATTCATTAACCCCCATTCTATATGGGCGTTTAGCTATTGGTGCAGTTCTAGGTAATAATTCAATAATGAATTCAATGTCTTGGTCAGGTGGCATACCTGGCAAGTCATTGGGGAAGACATCCGGGAACTCCTCCATGACACGATCTTGTTCATTGGCATCACCATTCAACTGATTCACAGTGGCTGTAGGCTGAGCTTGCACTACCACTTCTACACAGATTCTATCTCCATTGAGTGATGTCACAACCACAGATTTCTCCTGACATTGAATCACTGCCCGGTGTTGTTTCATCCAATCCATTCTTAGAATAAGATCAATTCCTGCTGTTCTCAACACAATAGGTTTCACTTTGAAGTCTACCCCCTTAAGGAAATGCTAGTTGAGGGACTCCAATAAGAAGCGGGCATACTACCTCATGGTGAATTTACTAGTATGGGGTTTTTCATGGCACACAAAGGTATGCTATGCATTCTAACAAATGCTTGGGAAATAAATGAATGCAAAGCACTGGAATAAAAAAGTACTGTAGCAGAGATAGAGTTGACACTGAACGTACCCAACATGACCTCAGGCATCTCCTAAGCTGCATCAAATGACACATAGTTCACCTTCATAGTGTGAGGTGGTCGGGCGTTGAACTTCTGATTGCTAGTCTGGTTCTGAGGAGCTTGCTGGTTCTGCTTCTTTGGACACTGATGAGCATAGTGACCTACTTCTCCACAGCGGTAGCATGCATTAGGGTTATTGGGTGCACCACTCTTCACTAGAGCATTGTTGGTCATTCCCTGGCGTGTTGCCGGATTGCCAGTCTGTTGCGGGGGACGCTGATTATCATACTATTGCTGGTACTGAGGGCGTTGCTAGAACTGGTTATGTTGAGGATACTGACCACGGTTTCCCTGGTTAGATTGTCCTTGATTCCTTTGCTGAAAACCCTGCTGGGGATAGGCACGTGGGTGGGTGTTACTTCCAGAAGCTTGCCCTTGAAGCCTCCTCTTCTTGGCTTCCATCTCTTTGCGCTTATCGTCAATCACAATAGCGTGGTTCACCAAAGACTGAAAGTTAGGGTAGGTGTTGGACATCAGCTGAAGCTGTAGTCCATCATATAGTCCCTTGAAGAAATGGCGCTGCTTCTCCTTATCCTCAGCTACAACATTTGGAGCATAGCATGACAGTTGAGCAAACTTGTCATGATACTCCGCCATAGTCATGGATCCTTGCTTGAGGGATCTGAATTCCTCTTGCTTCAATTCCCCAGTCCATCGGGGATATGATAAGACTGGAAGTTGTCCTTGAATTCCTGCCAGGTGATAGCAGGAGCGTTGTTGGGACGTCCATACTAGAAAGAATCCCACCAATCCTGACCTGCTCCCTGGAGTTGACTAGAAGCATACAACACCTTCTCAAGATCATTGCATTGTGCTATGTTAAGTTGCTTCTCCACAGCATGCAACCAATCATAAGCCTCCATAGGGTCTAAGGCATGGGTGAACACCGGTGGGCCACCCTTCATAAACTCTCCATGCTTATCCCTGACCTGAACAGGCAGTAGTCCTCTTGCAGGTTCATTATCCAAGCGCTGCATCATAGCTTGCATCAACTGCGCTTGTATTCCCATCAATTGTTCCATGGTCACAGGTGACGGTGTGGTGGATTTATGAGAGTGTCACGTCCACAACCATGGCCTTTGCCTCTTCCTCCTCTTGCGGCCATCCGTTTTCCAATAAATGCGCAAAATTTAGAGATTTCCAAATTATAGAGAGCTTACAAGAGATAAGAAACAATGCTGAGAATTTTCTGGACAAGATTCCAAAAACAGCAGTTCAGTAAATCTATCATAACTTGAGTTTCAGAGATCCAACAGAGGTGTACCAAGAACGGTTGGAAAGCTTAGGAGATCAGCTACAACTTTTATTTAGATCACTTTTACATATTCTGACACACACATGGTCAAAAATAGAGCCAAACCGAATCTGTTCTGGGTTTTAGTCTGTGCAGGAACATCAACTTGTGACAGCTAGATCTCACAAACCTGAACAGATTTTGACATGATTCTAGAGACATTTAAAAGATACAGAAGTCTAGTTATCTCCACAAAAAATTCAGAATTTTTGGCAGCCCAGATTTCGAGATACAAAATAAAGAACACAGGCTGCTCCAGAAAACAGCACAGCAGAGATAAGATAAAGCAAACCATCTGCATTAAGATTTCATCTAAACTTAAGGTTCCAACCTAAGGAACTTGTGGACATGCCCACAAACTTCCAGCAAACAACCAAACTCCAAATCAACCAAGTTCACAATTAAAAACATCTAATCATCAAAGTTCATAAGGCCAGACAAGACTAAACATGAAACACGAACTAACAACGTCATAGCTTTAAAACAAGGCACCTAACATCTATGGGGTGGTGTCAATCATGGTGAACGACCGGCGCTTCTTCTTGTAGATCGGTGGCTGCCCAAGTTGAGCACGTAGTTCATCAACTTGCTTCTAGAGGCGTCTCTTGGCCCTCTGTGATGCACGTAGCTCTCCCTTGACTTCTTCATCGACCCCCTACATGGCATGGACATGCTGCACTGTTGCTTCTAGAGTTGGGTCATCTCTGGTGGTGCCAAGACCTACCAAACACCCTCATGATCATTACAAGGAAGGAACCTGAAACGATCCTCCCTCATGGCCTCGAAATGATGGCCATGGTAGTAGATGTAGGCGTCCTGCGTTGCATCTTCCATGCCATCCAATGCATGAGCCCTCCTGGCAGTGGCACGGTGGACAGTCTCCACCTCATGTCCATTCTTAATGTCATTCCAAGTAGTGACAACTAGCTCTACCTTCCAAAAGGTTGCCTCCAAAGGATGCTAGTACTCTGCACAATGATAGCTGATGGAGGCATGCAGATCGGGGTAGTAGTCATCCAGCACATGGGTGAGGAGGGTGTGGTAGTAGGCCATCTTAGGGGCTGGCTTGAAGTAGTACTTGCACTTCCAGCCTATCTCCTCATCCACCACAAGGATAGCTGGGGATGGCACAGGTGTAGGTGAAGTAGCTGATGACTCCACTGGGGTAGCTATAGTAGGATAGACCGGTGCGATAGCTGGAGTAGGAGCAGGTGCAGGTGTCGGGGTAGCCATCTCCTCATCATCGGAGATGATCACAATCTCCTTCTTCGCCTGTGGAGCACGTGGGGTGAACAAGGCACGGTAGCCAGTAGTGCTGAGGCAGGCAGGCTTCGGGTTATGAGACATCTATAGATTTAAAGTGAGATAGAATTAGAATCAACAATTTTATATAATAGATTAAGGTATGAAAAGCATAAATGTTTTAGTAAAATAACAAGAATAAGACAGTAAGCATGAAACCAGAGGAGCAAAAATGCTAAAGCGACCATTTCTAACTAGGCTTACGTCCTACAGTCAACACGACACTGATACCAATTTGTCACACCCAATTTTAAGGATAAAATTGAATGCACTAACTCATGTGTGCCCAGGGATCAGTCACACACACAAGCTGACAAATTATAAAAGAGTATCATCATAGTGTATCTTACATCACGTTAATAACATAACTTAGTCTTACACATCACAACGGAAAATAAAAGATAACTCTCTCTCGTGGTACACCATCACAGGGAAGGTCAACTGGTTGACCACAAGCCTAATAATCCTCAGGAAACTCCTCATACACGTTGTCATCTGTTACCCATCCGGTATTTTTATCCAAATATAGAAAGTAAACAAGCATAAGTACATCCCGTACTCAACAAGATAACATGGGGTTCATGAGGCTCAAAAAGGATGACACTGGTTTACTGTTGTTAGCACTTTTAGTAAGTCAAGATTTTATCATCAGTGATTGTCAAGTTATGCTTAAGCTCCCATTTAAACCCACTTAATCAGATATTAGCATCATTTGGATCATATCATCATAAACCATCATAAATGAACAACAATGAGTAACCAATTATTCTGTGAGTTTTCTGGGCCACTCGTGACCGTGAGCATGGCTGTTATAACAGTTTGTAACCCTCTGCAGAGGTGGTGCACATTCACCGCGAGTCATGATTCCCATATGCCCGGGTTAATTACTCCCATGTCACTACCAAGGTGAGCAGGCAGGGTACACTATGAAGTCATTTCATAGGTTTCTCTAACAAGTTAGGGCCGCTAGGTTTCCTCGGCAGGCAGATGTATGAACCCCCCTTTCCTATGGCACATATCCATCACGGCTATACACATAGGAATAGAGGCAGCCCTATACCAAACGTGGCAAGCCCCTTTTGCGCCATAAAGGTAACCTCTAACAAGCTATAAAAGGTCCTATTACTGAGCCAAAGTCAGAGCCATATGACTCTCAAGGTTGCACTGTCAGTCCTAGCTTTTGTCGATAGATAAGTCCTTATGGAGGGCTTAGGGCATCATGATCAAAATCATTTGCACCTTCGCCCTATGGATCAGTTGTTATAAAGCATGTATTACCTTTAGTTCCATAGAACCATTAACCATTGTATAGATCATGTTCAGTTAGAGCACTAGCAATCTACCCATATGTAATTAACCCATAGGAGTCAAGGGAACATGTCATCAAAAGACTAGAATGACCTTATGGTTATCCAAGTTAGACACATGCACATGAGTAAATGATTAAAGTGATTAGGACATCAAGGTAGGCCCATGCTATACTTGCCTTGGTTCATAAACTCTTGCTGGTCCTGCTGGTCATCGAAGAACTCTTGATCTCCAACATTCTCCTCACCGTCTGAACACGACCAACACGGCAACACACAACATTCTAGGAACATTCATGCAAAGCAAACAATCCTATGGTTAGAACAGTACACCAGTAGTATAGAAAACAAGATAAAATGTTTATGAAAAGAATCTATGTCTCGCTACGATCATGTCAACGCGAAGTTCACGAAATTCGGAGCTAAAACGCGAAAGTTATGAATTAAACGGGGTTTCCTATAGCACTTTATTTAATTAAACCTAACCATGAAATTTAAAAGCTACAAACTTGATTAATAGTGGTACTAACACATAGATTATAAAATTACGAAGCTAACGCAATTTGAGCAGGTCAATTCGGAGCTAAAACGAAGTTTTTATGAGCAAAACAAATCTAGCGGCATTTCTATAAATACTGAAAACGTATTTTGGACTAAAACAGTGCACTTTACATTTTCAAATTGAGGAAGCGTACTATGGAAACTGCGCTAGGGACGGCGGGTTCAATAAGACAAAACCAGGGGGACTCTTTAGCAAATCTACCCATGAAGGGGTATCTTCTAATTGTGGCCGCAAATCTGGAGATGGACGGCTTGGATTGGAGAGGGGAAGAGAGAGAGGGAGGCACCGGCCAAAATAGTGGCCCGACGGTGGTGCTGCCATGGCCGATGGCAAGAACCTCATCAGCGCACGGGAAACAAGGCCTAGAAGCCTCGGTTTTCGCATCTGCGAACACCAAGGGATAGAGGGGGTGAAGGAGACCTCGGCCAGGCCGAGAATGGGGTCGGTGGATGCGGTTGGCGTGGTGGTCGCCATAGCCGGCGGTCGAAGCTCGCGGGTGCACGCAAAAATGGGTCTACGGGCCATGAATCGAGAAACAAACTGCACGTGGAGAGAGAGGGGAGCGAGAGGGTTCTCACCACGGGGAAAAATGGGGCGGAGGTGGCTCGGGGATGGCTGTTTTTGAGCGGTAGATCGCGGCGTTTCTACTGTGCGGCGGTTGTTTCTTTCGTGAGGTCGACGAGCGCGAAGGAGGGAGCAGGGGCAATAGAGAGAGCGGTGACAGATGGTGCGGTGGTAGCGGTTGCCTGGCCCAAGCTGGGTTGGCCCAGGAAGGGGAGAGGGGAAGGGCGAGCAGGCCGCGGGAGGGCTAGGCTGGTGCGTTGGCGTGGGGAAAAAGGCCACGGGCCGAATTGAAGAAGGGGAGGAGGAGAAAAAGAATTTTGCCTTTTCTTTTCCAAATAGATTTCCAAAAGCACTTTCAAATAGATTTTTAATTCATTTGAACTTTGAATCAAGACCAATCCTCACAAAATAAATATGCAGCAACATGTATGCATCAACAGGTTACTAACCTTATAATTGATTTTAATTCCATAAAATTATTATTTCCCTAGGTTCAATGCTCACAAATTGCTTAAATAAATCAATTTGGCTATTTTAGAAAATGCAAAATTTTTAGGGTGTTACATTATTGGTAACATTTCTTACATAATATAGGAAACAACAAATCAGCATATAAAAAATCATACTTACTGCACATATGGTCCAACCTCATCACAGTTATTAAGCACATACCAAACTCGCTTATTGATTTTGGCTTTATCCTTGATGTCCTTTACCCTAATCTAGACAATGGGCTTAACACCATGCATGAAAATAGAGGTCTCACCAGGTGCTGGCCCATCATGTGACATATTGTCGTCTCGATTATATCTTGTTTTAACATCATTCATGAACCTCTCCCAAAATGCCAATGTCTCACTTTCTAAGTAAGCCTCCGCAATTGATCCTTCAGGCCTGGCTCTGTTCCTTAATAAATTCTTCAATGTGCCCAGTTGCCATTCTATTGACTACATCAATCCATACTGTATGGGCCCTCTAAGAAGTGCCTCGTTAGGTAGATGGATAGCCAAGTGCACCATAACATCGAAAAAGGCCAGTGGAAAAAACTTCTCAAGCTTGCATAAGATGAGTGGGATGTTTTGTTTCAACTTTTCCATGACTTCTTTCCTCAGAGTTCTACTGCACAGTTGCTTGAAGAAGTTCCCAAATTCTAAAATAGCTTCGTATACATCTTTGGGAACAAAACCTCTTAAGCTTGTGGGTATGATACTCTAGAGAAGGACATGGCAAGTATGCGTTCTCAACTTGCCAACTACCATGGTACCATCTGCACTTATGGATTTTGCTAGGTTAGTTGCATGGCCATCTAGAAACTTGACACCTTTAAGGAACTTGCAAAATTCTATTCTGTGTTTTTCTATCATGACATTGTGAGCTCTAAGAATTTAAGCGAGGTGCCTTGTTGCACGCCGTGATATTGAGGCCTTATCTTCATATCATGCAAATCTAGCCTAGCATTCATTGTATCCTTTGTCTTGCCCTCCACTTTCACCAATGTCCAAAGAATGTTTTCACATATGTTCTTCTCAATGTGCATGACATCAAGATTGTGTGGTAGCAATAGGTCCTTCCAATACGATAGCCCCCACCAAGCAGATTTTTGATTATAAATCACTGGCCCTTCTCCATACTTTCATTTCCTTTTTCCACCATGCTTACCTAGGCAGACATCTTTCATCTTCTCGAGTTCCTCAAGGACCTCCTGTAAGGTGAACTTTTTTGGCACATCTCGGTCCTCAGTTTTTCCATCAAAATCCAAGCTCTTCCTCCAAGGGTGATCCCTAGGAAGGTAATGACGGTGTCCAAGGTAGCCTAGCTTCTTTCTTAGGCTCTTTGGTAATGGATTTTTGTCGCAATAAATACATACATAATGACCTTTTGTAGTTTGGCCTGACAAAGTGCTCAATGTTGGAAAATTGTGTATGCACCAAAGCACGGCAGCGCGCAGAGTGAAGCATTTCTTATTGTCATGATGTAGTACATGAAAAGTGTTGACACCCTTCCATAATTCTTTCCGTTCTTCTATAAGAGGCTCCAAGAATACATCAAAATCCTTTCTAGGAGAGATTGGGCCTGGGATCAGTAGAGATATAAAGCAATTCGATGGGTTCACATATTCCAATGGTGGCAGGTTCAGAGGCATTACAAGAACAAGCCACATACTATATGTCGAGCTAAAGTAGCCAAATGGATTGAAACCATCTGTGGCGATGGCAAGCCTCCAGTTCCTTCGATCATCTGCAAAACTTGGGTACTTTTTATTAAAGTACCACCATGCCTCCCCGTCTGCTGGATGACTCATTTTATTGGTATTCTTCTCTCACTTAGTCTCATGCCATTCGGTGTTCGTTGCTGTTCCTCGAGTAGCAAAGATCCTCTGCAACCTCGGTATTAGAGGAAAATGCCAGAAAACCTTATGAGGAATGCGCCCGCTACCATCTGCATCCTCCCATCTAGACTCTTTGCATTTTGGGCACACATGCAATTCCTCACGATCACCCCAAAACAACACACAGTTGTTCTTGCACACATGGATACTTTCATAACCTTGTCCCAATTCTCGAATATATTTGCAGGCCTCCTCACATGATTTTGGTATGTTGCTACTAGGGAATGCATCTTACATCAATGCCAATAGTGCATCAAAATAGTTGTTGCTAACTCAATAGTGGGACTTGATATAGAGCAACCTAACAAGGAAGGAGAAACTTGAGAAGGTTGATCTAGAAGAAACAGATTGCTTCAACTCATCCAACACTCTTTCAAACTTTGGGACTCTTTTAGCCCGCTCTTCAGATGTTAACAGGTTTTGAACTAAATCATCAAAATCTGGTAATATGTTATCATTGCAGTCCTCTTTCTCCTCCTCTGCAATCCAGCCATCATGATGAGACCCATGCACATCTGATGGCTCTATAATGTCAGTACCTCCTCCCTCTTCCCCATGATGAATCAATGTGGTTATGTGGGTGACATTCTATATATAAGTAAGTCATCCTTTACCTCATGCCAAGTTTTAACCACCTAGTTAAGACAATGTGTACATGGGCAAAGGATGTTTTGCTCCGGGTATTTTTGTTTAACCATATCCATGAACTGTTCAACTCCTATGATGAATGTCGACGAGAATGGTCTCCCATTAGGAATCCAGGATCTGTCCATCTGTTGCAACAAAAGTATATAAAGTCCGTTAGAGTTTCAACCATTGGGTGGATAATGGCAAAACTAGCATTAGAACAAAGCATACAGTGTTCGAGAGCACTAATATGTGCATTTGTTCATATGATACTATGGAATAGTCTGGTTTTCTATTTTTGTGTGACAAAAGCATTGATTTCAATTGAAATTCATACAAAATAACCTTTCTTTATGTGTTCTTTACTTTATCGTGTATAGAAAATGAAGTCATATAATCATAGAAGAAGATACTCATACCTTGTTCTATGAACTAGCACGGCTCTGCTTCAAGCCGCCTCTACCGCGGCACACACCTAATCACGCGGACGCCAATGCTGCCACTCTCCACCAGGAGACCCCGCCACGCAACCAAAAGGAGCCTGAGCCACCATAGCAGATCAGGGATCCTCTGCCTCCGCCGCCGCCACCGCCACAAGTCTAGCGGGCACAGATTTGTTTCCACTTGTAGGGATATATCCAATTTAGGTCAACCTGTAACACAGCCAATAGGATACTATAGCGACTCCAAAGAGATATCAGCACTGCCAGCCGTCTAGCGCAACGGTAAAGATGCTCCAATCCTTGGTCTAGATTCCGTGTTCGACACCCAGGTACCAGACCTTTTTTGAGAAATTAAACCCTGATGGCACACATGGTATAAGTGACATGAAACCATTGGGTCCCACAGGTCGGATGGAAACGGAGAAAGGTCCCATAGGTACACGTGACACGTAAGCCGTCGGGTCCTACAGGTCGGATGCAGAAGGACCGATCGGAGACTTTTATGATGAATTGCAAGCGTCAAGTTACACGCAAGCCGTCGGGGCCCACAAGTCAGATGAAGATGGGCCGTCGGGTCCCACAGGTCGGATGGAGATGGAGAACGGTCCCACAGGTACACGTAACACATAAGTCGTCGGGTCCTACAGGTCGGATGCTGATGGGTCCCGTAGGTACATGTCGGATGGAGAAAGAACCGAGCGGAGACTTTTATGATGAATTAAAAGCGTCACAGATGAGTAACTGCAGGTCCCACAGGTACACGTCGCATGGAGATATGATTGAGCAGAGATTTTTATGACAAATTGCAAACATCGCGGATGAGTAACTGCAGGTCCCACAGGTACACGTCGGACGGAGAAAGTACCGTGTGGAGATCTATGATGAAGCCGTTCATTACAGATAGAATATTTTTCGTCACATATGCATAATTAGTTCAATGACAAAGCCCTGTTCGTCATAGTTTTAAAGGAGATCGTCACAGATGAGTCGCGCGAGTGATCTGTGATGAAATCCTGCGCTCTTCTATGACGTTTTTTGTGATGATGCCTGATTTCATCATAGAAAGGGAGGGTTGCAGGATCGTCACCACCGATCTATGACGAAACAGAAATATTCATCATAAAAAAACGCTCTTCTATGACGGTTTCAGATTCGTCATTAACATTTTTGTCATATAAGTGGATATTTCTAGTAGTGTTTATTAGTCTTGTGTTTGGTGCTTGTTAAGAGCTTGGTTTCATCAGTAAAAGGCTGAAACTACAATCAGTGTGCTCGGCTGGGCTTGTTGCGGCTGCGGCGGGGGCTGGGGCTGCTGCAAAGCTAACAAAAGATTAGTTGCGATTCTTTTAAGAAGAAAATATGTTCTTTAAGCTTTGCTTGGTCCTTGATCACGTTTTATGTTTATCTATGTTTGCCTTGCAATGAACTTGAAGTATTTTGCATGTCTATCCCTTCCAGCGGTTTTTTTTTGTTCCTAGGAACCAGATGCTATGGCTTCTTTCTCTCAATATATGAGTTATTCTTTCTTTATGATACTCCATCTATCCTAAAAATATAACAATTTCTAGCTTTATATTTAGATAAGTGCTATCTTGATATATTAGTTGATTTATTTGAATTTGGGACAGAGGGGGCAGCATATAATAAAAAAAAAGTTCGACCTAAAGATGTTAAGACCACAGCATTCCAAATAAGAAGAAGACCTTCTCATCAGGCCCAAAAAACCCCTCCAGTGCTTTGTATATGGGACGGACAAGGGGATTTTTTTTAACCTAAGCCTAAAATTTGCTCTCATGTGGAGTCGAACCTAGGACATGAGAGGTGTTGCTGGGGTACTCTGACCAACTGGACTATATGACCTTTGGTGGGGCAGCGTATAATGTCCCTAGCAAAAGAAAGAAGCGCCGATTTTTATGCAATTTCCTCCTTAACTTTCCTCCTTTTCTTAACTGGATCATTTCGTTGCCAACGCCTTAGCTGTTCGTTTCCTTATAATTACTTTATTTATCCTGCCATCTTTGCATTGAGTTAAGATTCAAAGTAAAAACAAATAATGCGAGAGGCAGCTGAGACCCCGAAGTGAAATCTTGCACGTACATTGGAGGCAGACAATGCAAGCTGCACCCAGGTATACACAAAAGTACAAAGTGCATGCTGCAACAATGTAACCAATGCAACAACCATGGTCGAGCAAGCTCACTAATACTATACTATCTGTACGATGCATGGATGTAGTAAGCCTGCGTGTGGAATGATATGTATATCAGAGAGCGCGCAGTAGTACAGCCAAGAAGCTGCTAAGCAGGACGAAGCATCGAGTATGTCATGTGGGCACATAGTAGCAGCTGAGTCGACGACGACGACGGAGAAGAAAGGCGGCGTCATCATGCGGGTGCACGTCGCGGTGGTGTGCTCTGCAGTGGGTTTCCTTGGCTTCGTCATCCTCATCCTCGGAGTCGCCGGGGAGGCCGCCACGGCGCAGGCCTACGTCCGGGGGCCTAATGATGACAGCGACGGAAAGTGTCAGTACCGCACCACGCCGGCGCTGGCCTGCGGCATCGTCGTGGCGCTGCTGGCGATCACAGCTCAGGTCGTGGTCACCGCCACCAACCTGTGCTGCGGGTGCTGCCGGACATGGGAGGTACCAACGGAGACAAGGCGCATCATCGGCATCGTCCTCTCCGCCGTCTCATGGTACATATACGCACGCGTATTAGTTACCTCCGTCCAGGTTTTGGTATTTCAAGATGCATATCTTTTATTATGTATAGACATAATATATCATAGGAAAAGTTATGAATCCAGAAAACCTAAAACATCTTATAATTTAGAATCGACGATGATCTGGGAAGCTATTTATATATGTAAATCAGTCAACTTTCTGTCCTCTATTAGTAAATCTATACCTAATAATAAAAAGCCAAAATTTTCACCGTATTTTTTTCTGCCTCTTACTCCTCCAATCACCGGCTCGGTCTCGGTCTCTATGCTAACAGAGATTAGGAGTAGGGAAGAGAACAGAAAGAAATATAGGGTTCCAAATATAAAAATACTAGAGAGAAAGAAAAGATGGGAGAGCCTTAATAGTTTTTGAAATATATCAGGATTTCTGATGCAAAATGTCTAGATCTAAATGAGCCTCTCCTGGTGGGCTTCTTTTTTGACCTGGGTTGAATCCTTGCAGTTGGACCAGCTTCGTTGTGGGCTGGACCAAGCCTATGCAAGCATTTTTCCTTATGCAAGCTTTTTTCCTTTTCTTTCGTTTTTCTCTTTTTCTATAAAAACAGAGATATTGCAAAATTCACCAAAATCATAGAAAAATCATAAAAATGCCAAACCAGTTTTGCGGCACAACTAAATATTTCATGAACGAGAAACTTCGCAGATTATTATCTATTAAAATCTTACAAATGTATTTATGTAATTCCTGACGAGGACGTCTAAAAATTCAATCACTGCTGGATAGACAAATTATGGAGATTGATATGATGCATAAAAAAAGCTACAAAGGTCGATATTGAGGCATGAAATACATGGGTATTACGAAAAAATAAAGTTACGATATACTTATAGCTAAATAATTATGTGCTTTGCAATGAAAGGAAAAATATACCAAGGTGTATTTCAATTTGATATAGGTTTAGTAAGACATTGTTATTTATTGTTAGTATTAACTTATATTATGGATGTCACGGTCATCATAAAATAAATTATAAAAGGATAAAACATAAGTAGATATGTACCATTCACGTCATCGTTTTGCATGAATGCTTGATAAATTTTTTTCTTCCGTTGCAACGCACAGGCATATTTGCTAGTTAAACTAAAGCATGTTTTTGTCCACAGCGATTTTATTTTCTAATTTTTTTGGTTCTATCATGTGTCTCTATAATATATTAAGCCACAAATTAAACGGTGTGTTTTCCACATTTATATTTTCCATTCCAGTTAAAACTGGTACAAAGTTATGCACATCCATACTCCATATTGCAGGATCATTGTGCTTCAAGTGGTGGCACTGTTTGTCACGGGCGCTGAGCTTAACGTGGATGCCGACGGCGATTGCTCCCACGCCCTAGGTAGCTCACTGTTCATGGCAGCGACAGTCCTGACTGTCGCCACCACAGGCATGCAGATCGTGTCCTACATCCTACTCCAGGTGACGACGATGCCCACAAGCTCCACCAAGCCCCCGATGGCAACACAGCTGCCGAAGTTGGCCACGGGGTAGCCGGTGGTGGAGCCAGAACTGCAGCAAACTGCATAGGAGGTGGCTGCGGTCGCAGTCGCTGGACAGGAGCCACCACCGCCTTCGGATCCTGTACCGTCTCAAGCCACAGAACCTGCATCCTAAGTTTAAAGTTCGGATCCTATGCCAACTTCTATATATGTTATCGCGATGCCAACTTCTATATATGTGTTATATATGCATGCTTTGTCTGTTCAGAATCAGTCAGGATTTTTGTATAGCTTTGTTCGATATACGATGATAAAAACATACGTGCAAACAGCTCTCTTCTTAAAAACATTCGTAGGCTCCCGTGTCGCTCCCAAAGGGGCGAGTCGGGCAGCCGCACTTCCGTCTGCGGCAAGCTCTCTCCCACGGGGCCCTCAACCTCGCCGCCGCCAGAGTAGCCGGCTGGACCTAGGTAGCCACGAGGAGGGCGACGGTGGGTCCTCCTCCATCGGCAGTGCAGGATTTATCGGAGCAGTGCGGCATCGGCGCAGTGGGCTGAGGCAGTGGGCTCCTGGAGCGGCAGGAGCGCTGCTCCAGATCTCCAGCGGCCCCAGGGATGGTGGTGGAGCTCTGGTGGGTAGATCTAGTTCTCCCCTAGTCGGATCTACGAGGGGCGACTAGATCTGGTGGGGGCTATGGGTGGATAGCGGGCGCTGAGAGCGGTGACAGTGGTGCCCTAGCGGCCAGAACTGACACTCCTAGGGCCGGATCTGGTGCTTCTGAGGTGGCAACAGCATGTGGCGCCCGCGTTGGAGACAGAGGCCGGTGTCAGCTTCGGAGATGGTGGCGGCTTGCAGGCATGGTGGCTTGGTTGCTAGCAATGGATTGTGGAACCTAGACCTGCTTGATGGCGGCTAGTGCGGTGCAGGACAACGTCGGTTGACAGGGCTAGCGCCAATGGAGACATGTCTACATCTGCATGACCAGTGCGGTATCTTCATGGTGATGGCAGTGGTGACGACCAATCTTGGAGTTGGATGGAAGTTCGGTGGTGGCATCTTCGATGCACACATGTTGCGGCCGTCAGGCACCTTCATGAGGCATTTTGTTGGGGTTGGCGACTTTAGGTTGGCTGTGGTTATCTTTAACTGGCGTCACAACGGCTGGCCATGCATGCCAGCGGCCGGTTCTTTATGTTTGCGGTAACTTTTAGAAGGAAACTCTCGGCGGACAAGAATATGGAAATGGTGCTTTGGCATGGTATGTGTGGCATCACGAGACTATCTTGGCTCATGCAGCAACATGGTGTGGTGACCCAAGATGTTTTGGTGAGAAGGCAGCGGCAGTGAGGCTGGTGCCACATTATCGAATCACATTTTTCATGACTCGGTCATTGTGGCTATGACATCTCGTCGATGGTGGCTCACTTCGGTTACATCCATGCTTTGGGCATGTGGTTTGGGGTGGGACATCTAGAGAAATCCTTGCTCTGCTATGCTCATGCTTATAATAATGACACATGTGGGTGTCGTGGACCTCAGTGGAGGCATTGTCCCATGTACCCTCACTCTATTCCCGCTGAAAGGATCAAGATGCCCAAGAGGGGGGGTGAATTGGGCTAATCTAAAATTTCTTACAATAATTAAGCCCTACACTTAGCCCATTTCACCCCTTGTGCCTAAAAGTGTTCTCTATTCCTCTACCACACAAAAGTTTTGCACCCTAGGTTCCAATCCTACTCTAGCATGTGAATTCTAAGAATGTAAAGACATGAATTGAATTGCTCAAATGTAAATGCTCAAAGTAAAGAGAGGGAGAGGAACACAGCAATGTTTTTCCAAGGTATCAGAGAGTTTCCACCCCCACTAGTCCTCGTTGGAGCACCCGCGCAAGGGTGTAGCCCCCCCATGATTGGCGCAAGGATCAAGTGCTCTCTATAGGCTGATTCTTCGACACTCCATCACGGTGAATCGCCCACAACCGCTCATATGATGGCTTGGGTCATCCACATGCTCCGCCGGATGGTCACCAAGCCTCCAGTCACCACCAAGCCGTCTAGGTGATGGCGATCACCCAGAGTAACAAGCACAAACTCTCACTTGACCAAGACAAGCCTAATAAGAAAGGTGGATGCACACTTGCTACTCCCTATGCATTAATGAGGTCCTTAATCTTGGATTATCAAATCTCAATCACCCCACTAGGCTCTTGCTCTCCCTTGTACTCCAAAGTATTTGCTCTGCTGAACAAATGGGCAAGAGAGGGGAATTGGTCGAGTAGGAGAATTATAATACCCCCAATAAAAAACATAACCATTGGGCCCCATTGCCCTATTCTGTGAGACAACCGAACTGGACCTAGGGGAGAACTAGACCATCTCACCTCGGTCCGACTCTCACATATGTTGTGGCGCTACACCTTGTTAGATACGACCATTGGAGGGTCTAGACCTGTTGGCACAAAAATGTCAACACGCAGCAAGTCGGAAGGATCTGTTTGATGGAGCAAGGCTAGAGATCCGCTTGGCTCCAACACAGGACCAGTCGACCCTACGAATTTCCTAAGGGTGTGCCAGTCAATTTGACCTGCAGTTGACAAGGAGAGAAAGTTTATCAATAATTTAAGGTCGAACATGCCGGTTTTGCCCAGATAGTTCCAAGTGTGCCGCTTCAGGAGCAGCCAGACGGGAAAATCGACTAAATAGCCAATACGAGGAGAAATCGGTTGTTAAGGACTGTAACACTCGCGGGTCATGATTGATTTTATAGTAATGAATGCAACGTGCCTAGATATAAGTAACATCATCAACTAGATAAATATAACCAGTGTAAAGCATCGAGCCAATAAATTTAACGAGAAAGGATATAACATGCAAACAGATTGACTATCTAGTATAAATAGATCTACAAGTGCTCTGAATCTAATCTATTGCCATCAATAGTGAGGTTCGACTGGATCGATGCAGCTATAATGATAACAACAAACTAAAGCCGAAGAATCCATA
This sequence comes from Miscanthus floridulus, assembly GCF_019320115.1. Lineage (NCBI taxonomy): Eukaryota > Viridiplantae > Streptophyta > Magnoliopsida > Poales > Poaceae > Miscanthus > Miscanthus floridulus. Next base: position 96,542,438 of record NC_089581.1, on the reverse strand, counting down.
AAACCATTTATATATTGACAGGTTTCTAAAAGACATGCTATATGTGTGAAAGCACAGGCGAATCGGCTGAAATAGCCGATTCAAATAAAAAAAAGATCATAGCATGAGAATAATCGACTATTTAATATGAACAGATTTATAAACTCATTGAATCTAATCTATTATCTTTAACAATGGGGTTCGACCGGATCGATGGCAGCCATAATAAAGATAACTGATCAAACCTTTCAAAGCAAACAGATCTATTCACATTTAACAGAATCATGAAGACACACTATAAGCGTTAAAGTACAGGCGATCGGCTGTTTAGCCAATGCAGGCATAGCAAACAACTAGGGTCATGCCTAGTTGAAAGCAAATCTACCAACCAGCATACTCTGATCTAAAGTACTAATAGTGGGGATCGACTGGATCGTTACATCCATAATAGCGAGCTATAGACCAGATTCAACTAGCCGATAAACCTTCTCAAGATCAGGCATGCCTTAACCGTGTACTACGCACGATCAAGATTAAAGTAGAATAGCATATAAAAAATAATCCATTGTTTAAAGTAAGAAAAATCGCAATGTGACAGAATAAATGATGGACTACAAGGGTATGAGGCTGATCCAGATCGATCTCGATCAGTCAGGTTGATATTGCTAAAACTAATGACAATAAGAACATTAGCAAGATCGGTAACTTAATGAATCTACCCGAAGGATGCCACCCTTAAGTAGAGCCAATAACTTGACCGTAGTCTAATTCGAGCAGTGGAGGCAGAATTTAACCGATGCAGCCATACTTGAACTAGATAAGGATCGATAACTAGCTTATACTAGAGCTTGCAAGAGGTCGGCTAGACCGATGCAGCTTTACAAATAGAAGTATAAGCCATGATGGTACTTACAGACAAGCCAGAGGTCGGTCGGACCAATGCAGCCCTGCTTGTTGAAGAACTCGCCGAGATCTACATTACTCCTACTCCTAAGGGTTGGCATAAAGCCAAAAAAGTAATTGGTATTGATTGATTGGATGATTTTTACAATAGCCAGGGTCCAATATTTATACCCGGAACCTAAACATGAATCCTATTCAAACATGACTCATTACAATCTTTGGAATAAAAGAAAACATTCCTAACTTAAGATAACTTAGATCCTAATCTTTTCCTTTTTGTAGAGTCCGACATATTTTCTCGATGCCAACTGTAGCTCGTTGATGTTATCTATTGATGTCATCCAAAGAGAGCCGATTCTAGTTTCGCAACTTGAATCAGCTCATAGCGATCCCTATGCAATCGATTCCTTGATGACATAATCTTGGAAGCTTTGAGTTCCCGCGTTCTTCTTCCCAAATTTTGGTGTAAATAGGACCCTCACCATGGTCTGGATGCCCCAACTGGACCAAGCCTAGATTCAAATGTTGCCTCTAGAACCTTTATGTTTTCTTTCGTACTGAGACTACACAGGGTCCGAACTCTGACTATTCACTAGGTTCGATTCTCCCTAAGCACATACCCTAGCAACCGAACCATAGATCCTTGGTTCGGTTACACATGCAGTCAGGGTCCCATTCACCCAGCGCCTGAGAGAACCTCCATGGCTGCCACATGTCCACCAGACCCAACTCCTTGGTCTGTTTTCTCACTGTCAGCCTTGGTCCGGTTCCAAATAAACCCTCCAAATCACTTCCAATTCAAACACTTTGTGAATAGGGTTTGTTCCATTTGATCTTTGGGCTGTCTCTAAGCTATCTAGTGCTAAGTTTGACAAGTGTGCACCACACCTAACATGTTAGACTCACATAGGTCAAGGTACTAGTTGATACTCCCCTTAATAGTATGACCAAACGAAAAACAAAGTCCTAAACTACTCTAAGTGTCTCTCCAACACCAAATGACATTAGAACTAGTATGTCCTTAACCTTGTTATCTATCCTTTGAAAAATGAAACAATTTCCATCGATAGGGGCATGAAAACCATAATTGCCCAATCAATCACCATTACCATGACCTAACTCAAATTGTCTCTGCAAAACACATGTTAGTCACAATAAACTTATGTTGTCATTAATCACTGAAACCCAACTAGGGGCCTAGATGCTTTCACTCTCCCCTTTTGGTGATTGATGACAACATAACCTCGAGTATGCTTGGTTCATATAAGCAATTGACAATAAGACCAAGGGGTTCGGAATACTTATATGACCCAAGCCAACAACATGTACTTGATAGAATATGAAGTAAGCAGGAGTACAGAACAAAGAGCTCATTACAAATGGAGTATAACACGGAAGCAATGCAAATGAGCATAAACAAGTGACATGATATATATAAATAAAAGTAGAGAGCACATATGTCATATAAGTCTCACAATCACACATATATCGCATATAACACAATGCATGAAAGTAAACAAGATATGCATGAATGTATCACACACAAAAGAACAAGTCCATATCACATGCTCCCCCTAAGTCTAACATACTCGCTTCCTCTCTCCCTTTGGCGTCAAGCACCAAAACCAAAGGGTTGATCAGTAGGATAGGAGCAGATGAGTCAGGTGCTGAGGCACAGTGATAGATCTCAAACTGAGTGGCATCATCCTCGGACTCTGGACTCACAACTGTCGAACCTACTAGAGCTAGCTGAGGACCCTCTAACTTTGAAAGTGCAAGTGAAGCTGTCTTGGTCTGCTCTGTTGTCTTGGTAACTAGGTCAGTAGGCTATGAGATAGAAGCTAAAGTTGTAGCCTGGCCCTAGGTCATAATAGTTGTCACTATAACAACTGGAACAACTGGCTCTGAAGAAGTGACTAAAGATGGGATCGTCTCTATAGTCCCTATGGCCGGAGCTACTATAGTGGGTATAGGTACTCAGAACTCCGGAGGTGTAGGGAGTCGTAAAAGCTCACTGAAGGTGGCACCCAACCTATAGAAGACTGGTGTATCGGTCATTAGCAAAGATGCTGACTAAGTAAGAGTGAAGCTAGTAGTGATCAGTATGAACCCCTAAGCCTGCTTGGTCACTAGAGAGGCAAACCATTATGAAAACTACACCACAGGTGAGGTTGACTATGTTGGCAACTGCTGACTCTAACTCTGAAGTTCACTAGACTGTAACTATATAGTCATTATAGGGGTAGCATTCACTACTGGACCAAGCGACTGCACTGGAGGCTAATATGCAAAAGCACCATTATGGCGAAGAATATGCTCCATGAAACCAATGGAAGTATGTAGAAATGCAAGGAATTGATGCTAGAACAGTTGTTGTTGCTGCTAGAACTGATCCTATTGAGCCTGCATCTGAGTGGTAGCGACTACCTATGCCTCTGCCTAACACTGTATCCTATCAAGAATAGCAAGTAGAGCTGGATCTGTCTACTGAGGTGGTGTTGAACTAGAGCCACTAGCCTCTCTGTTGTGTCCCATGGGGACATGGGTGGAATCAACCGGTAGTCCTCATCAGAGCTATCGGACGAGTTGTCCTAGACCACGTCATCCTGCTATGCCTCAAGCTGCTCAAGCTCAGCCTCTATAGCAGCCCTAATGGCCTCGTCCTGCTCAGCCTCTATCTTAGGAACCTCTGATCTACGGTGTGACTGTCTTGGTGTCCTGCTCCCACGACAACCATCTTCCGCTAAGGTCATCTAGTAGACGGGTACTTTGTAGGTGACTACCCTAACTCTCTCCCAAGCCCTCTGACAGCTCGAATCACCATCATAATCAAGAAACTAATCCAATGTGCATAGGGAAGCTATCGTCTAGCCCGAATACCATCTACAATGGTTTCCTCCATCTCACAAATTAGAAAATCAACTAAGTCAAACTGAGTCTGAGACATCAAAGCTGAAAGAAGCCATTGCTAAAGGTTAGTCAACCCCTCCTTGTATCTAGTCCTAGGCAGCAGGGTCCTTCGCATGACATCATTCAGGAGATGAACGATAGGTCAGAGGTCATGAGGAGTATGACTAGAGACCTCTTCAAATAGTTGCATGAACAAAGCTGCTACACGGTCTATGTTTGGAGTCCATCCACCTGGTGCACGCGTAGGCAACTCATTAGTGTTGAAGCATTGGTCGTATCGTCTGGTGGTGGACTCTAGTAACTTGAGTCGCTCCCGGATAGCACTTGCATATAGCCTGTAAGGGATACCTCTAAGAGTGAAATACAAGTACTGGTGATCTAGATCTATCCAAAGAGAAGCATAGAACTCTCTGACCCAAGTTGCCATGTACTTCCTAGACCGACCGAGAAGGTCTACCAAACCTGGTAGATAGGTCAAGTAGGGAAGAATCCTCACCACCAACTCTAATTATATGATCCAAGGCTAGACTCTATGATGTCGAAACTAAACTTTAGTGAGATCCAAGGTGATGTAGAAGTCCTCGTGAAGTGGGTGGTACCATCCCTCTAAAGCTCTAGTGTCTCTCTCATGTCAAAACCACTACTCCATCTCTACAAACCTCAACTCATGAACTCTAGTGGCACTGATGTTCCTTAAGTCCAGTTGAACTGGTGGTGGTGGTGGTGGCTCTGCTGCTGTAGCTGCTCTTGGAACACGACCACAATGCCTCGGACCCTCAGGTCTAGGCTACACCTGAGTATGAGCAATGCAAACTAACAAAGATGTGGGGTCTACTGCTACCCCTCTATCTACTACTCTAACTATGGTGCAGGCTCCTCTGCCTCGGGCTGATCTATTGCCTCTGTGCCAAACTCTCTGTCCTCAAGGTGGAACTAGACATCACCAATGTGGACTCCACTACCTCTACCACCTCGCTCAACACGCTCAGCTACTACTGCTACTGCTATTGTCCTTTGTTCCTCTAAGTCACCACACTTGTGATTCTTCTTTGCATGCACCTTCTTGGGTCCCTTCTCCTTTTGATGCATTATCAAACAAGGTGGATGCCTCTCATCATCGCTAGGACCACCACTAGCATTCTTGCAATGGGCCATACTGACACTACAAGAGATCAACTGCCGCAAATCATAGTAAGAACTCCCCCTAACTCTGAGAATCACTGCCACTAACAAGATCAAATGTCGCTAACCAAAATAGAAACACTGCCGCTGACACTTGTGAGGCTTGGCCTCAATCCATACTCATGGGCTCAGCCCCGAGTTATCTGTCACTGCCCCATAGTCAACACTACCTCACATAATCCAACTCATTGCATGGATAGATAGAGGGGAATACATGTAAGCATACACATATATAGCTATAGAAGCGAGGCCCTATTGAAGCAAGTAAATTAGGTAAGAATGCAAAGCAAGGCTTGCTACCTTAGATCACAATAGGGACCTATGAAGAGATAACATACTACACACAAGGGCACCACAGGGTCACAACAAGGGCACTACAAGCAGAAACAATTACAAAGTGGGTTAAACAAGGATGCAGAGCTGGTTTAGGCAAACAATCGAACACTTGGAGGGCATATTGGGTGCTCACCATAGGAAAGAGCTCTACCACTTGAGGAAGGCACCTAATGGTGAGCATAGGACACAGAAAACAACAAACACATATCATCAGGGTTGGAGGAATGACGGCGAGATCGGTGGAGAAGTTTTCGGCGGCGGTGGTGGCGAGCATGGCCTCGAGTGTGGGCATTGCACTAGCATGATGTAACACCCTAGGTGTTAAGCTTGCATTTAGCCTTGGAATTGCATGAGCACAAGCATCATTGATCATTCATGAGCATGAGTATTTCAAATATTATCTCTATGTTGGTTTATATTGCATGTGTTGTCACTAAATTGCCTTACATATGCTAGGGTTTATATATAACCAATGTATAAAATGATTGTGGAACCTTAGGAGTAACTTAAACATGTTTAGAATGTCACTAGGAACAACTTTGGTATTAATGACTAAGGCTAGTTTGGTCTCTAAGTCATAACTATAGTGTAAATCATCATTTTCAAGTTGTATGTTTGACCTAAGTTGAACTATAGCCTAGAGTGTTTGCATGGTAGTGGAACCTTAAGGAAAGTTGTAGTACTTGTTTAGGGGAACAACTTTTATTCTTGGGTCATGAGCTAATTCAGTGCCTAGCTTGGTCATTTAGAGCTCACAAAAATCAACCAAACACAGTTTTTCCACACTTAGAAATATTTCTAAGGATAACTGACTCATAGTTTCTATGTGGTTGACTTTGTGATGATGCAACTTGCTAACCTTTGTGAATTAGACCTAGATCTACACATTTTGTTTTAGCATCGTGCACTAATTCGTTGTGGTTTAGGAGGTTGGAAGGATTAATTTGGCATTGTCAGTCATGCAAATGGTGCTCTGATGGCCGTGGCGTCATGCCGTCGTGGCCGACCATTGGCAGAGCTTGGCCACCGCTGGCCGGCGTCAGGCCCCATCGTAGCTGGTTGGCATGCAGTTAAGACGAAGCCACGCTGCTCATTCCACACTCGCGCTCGCACTCTCTCCCTCTCCACTGCTCTCTCTCGCGCGCACAACAGGAGCACTGAGCGCCACCACACCACCGCACTACTCCACCGTCGCCTAGTGCTCAAATTGTAGCACCATTGCTGCCTCCAGGTAGTAGTTAGCTTCACTGTCTTTCTCTCTACCTCCTCAATTCAGTAGCAGGGCTAGGCAAGCCACGGTGAGGGTGAATTCGCCGTTGTTGCCCTCATCGGAATCTCAGCTTCCATGGCTGCCGTCACGGTGAGCTCGCCGCTGCTCGTCTCCCTTATGCCTTCCTTCTTCTTCTTCGCGTTAGAGCTTGGATAGGGTGTGTCCTAGCTTGTGGCATGACCCTATGGCAAACCGTAGCCTCGCCAGCATGGAACACGATGGCCAGCGCCGCCGCGCTCCGCCGCCGCACCACTACGCACGCGGACAGACCTCGTCGGCGTGTCCCACCTAACCTAGGTAGCCTCGGTAGGTTCACATGGTCACCACAGAGCCCATGCGCTTCTCGCCGGGCTTTGCTGTGGCCAATAGTGGCTCACGTACCTCCGCGCAGTGCCACCGTGCCGCCATGGTCGGCGACGAGCATGCTCTAGTGCGTCCGCATTGCCACCACGGTACCAGTCGACGCGGGTGATTGAGTAGAACATGTAGGTGGGGTTGGTTTCACCGGAAAGCTCACCATCGGCGTGAAAGCGCCGGTCAACCACCATGCCCTATTTCGATTCACTGACATGTGGGTCCGCTGACCCATGGGTCCCATGCGTCAACGAGTACAGTTTAGGGTTTTGTTATTTCTTTTCTAGATTTTGGTACTAACTTTGGAAAATCATATCTTGAGCTAGTAGTGTCCAATTTTGGTGAACCAAATTTTGTTGGATTCCTCATGAAGTGTAGTATTTTATAAAAATATGAAATGTACTATTTCTCATATTTTTAAAGGTGAATAAAATGTAGCTAGATAAGTGCTTTTTAAATGTTTGCAATCTTGTAAAATGTATAACTTGAGCTAGGAAAGTGATAAAATTGTGATTCCAATTTTGCTGGTCTTGTGTTGACATGCTCTAGCTAGGAAAAATACTAAACTTGTAGTAAACTTGATTGAAGTAGGGTCTTTCTATTTATCTATTAATAAATGATATTTTCTGAGGAAAATTATAGGGATACAAATAAATAACGTCTTGCCATGCAAATTGTTTTACAGTATTATGGCACCAGGATAAAGCTAAGAAAAATATAGAATCTATTGCTTGACACTTTTCTATAGGGTTAACTATTTTTACAAAAATAAACCTTGCAAGCTTGTCATTTTTGTAGAGGATGATATACATGTCCAAATGGTATGAAATTATATAGTAGTCTATTAGGAGCCCTTGAAAGCTACTATAATTTTATAAGAATTTATTGTGCACATTTGGTATATGTTTATTATTTCACATAATTATCTAATTAAATTAATAAAGGCACTTAAATAAATAATTGTGCTCGACCATGATGTTTTCTATGGTGCTTGTAATACATATGAACTATTGATGTTAGTATTAAGGCTTAAAAGCAATTGGTTGTATGCAACTAATTAATTATTGCTTTATAATTCAACTAGATGGCTGCATGTATAGTTTTGGTTGTGTTGATAATTTCATGGTGATAATGGTACTTTCTATAAAACTTGTTAATAAAAAAGTTGTTGATAATTTATTGATCTATCTTGTGTTAAATGTTCATAGTCATAGGCCTTATGGTTTAAGAATTATGGTTGTTAGAAATTTGCTGTCCGAAATGCTTGCTCTCTGGATAGATTTGATTTACTAAATTGTTTGACCTAGATAACTATTTAATCACATTAAGGGTATTAAAAGAAAGTTGTAGACAATTTCATAAAATTTCCGTAATGTCCACCACCATATTTTTTGATGTATATAACTCCAGTTGTGGTCAAAACAAGTAGCTGTTGTCTTGTAGTCTAGAGAATAATTTATAGAAGTGTTTGCTTAAGTAATAGAGAAGAGATATACACCTACTCAGTAGAATAAGATGCACTTGTTATTACTTTAATACCATGCTATTGAAAACACTTATGAAGATGCATTCATCATGTCATGTCATATTATACGTGTCATCGTATATGCATTTGTGATATCTTATTCCATGCTCATGCATATAGGATCGTCCGAAGAGATAACACTATTGGAGTTCAACAAAGAAGAGGAAGCAGATCAGTAGGAGACGCCCCAAGCCACAGCTCCAGGAGAAGAGGAGCAGACTCCTGAAGATCTCCCTGAGTGCCTAGATCATCAGCCGACCTCTTTCCTCAAAGGCAAGCCCCGGAGCATTCTAAGTCTCCCGTGTTATACAAAATACTACTTGAGTCCTTTATGTTTGATGCATTAGGTTATAAGAGTTTATTGGAAATACTTGATGCATGGAACTACCTTGTCTAGATACATATACCTTTAACCCTGTGTAGGTCTAGGATCGAATATATGCTTAGCCATGCTTAGACCAGTAGAAGTCAGATGATTTCCTATCACCTATGAGATATAGGTGGATACCAAAGCACGGTTGGCTATATTTGCTATTGTGGAAAAGAATCATGGGGTAATGTAAATGGAGGTCGGGCGGAGTCTATGTGTAGGTTGACTCATGCGATTCCGTCTATGCCAATTAAGGACCATACCATTGTTGGCCCTTCTGACAAGATTGAACACATGTCTATCACTTAGCTCAACTCAAGTCAGGCCCTGTTCTATAAAAGTGCGCACTCTGGATGGTAGTAAGAATGTGCGAGGAGCCAGGCATGAGCCCAAGGGTAGGCTGGGCCTAAACATCCTAGTAGCTGGTTGTCCCTGATTATGTGGCACTGAGCGAACCCACGAAATGTGGACTTGAGTTATACCAAAGGTGACCTAAGGTGACCGTTGATCTAGTCTGCCTGGGTTTGTGTTAGGAATAAATTTCCAGCTGGTTGAAATCGATTCGAATCACCATCTCTCCCGGATAGTGAGAAACTTGGCTAGCTCCAATATCGTAGTAATTGTATTATGGAATGTGATGGTTCAGATAAACATGGAAATTACTACACCGGCTATGGTTACTATTGTATGATATCAAATGATATACCACATGTTTGGCATAGGTTAGTTGCTAATCTAGATATGAATAACTATAATTAACTTGGTGACCAAAGTATAATTATATAACTGAGTTAACCGCTTTTATGCAAAATGTTGTCAAGCTACCTCCCCTTATAAAGCCTTACATAATCCTTGGAGTCAATTTATTTTTGGTTTATGATGGGTAAGTCTAGCTGAGTACCTTCTCGTACTTAGGGTTTTATTCCCATTGTTGCAGATGGTATAGTTTATCATGACTATTACAAGAACTGCTTTTGTCCTGCTGTGGATGAGGAGTTAGCCCTAGGCAGGCATCTTTAATAATCCTTCTTATATGCTTTTGTGGATTGTGATCATGAGTTGGCACCATATTTGAACTATGTTGGCAAATACTAGTTTCGAACTATAATTTGCTTCCGCTACTATCTAACGAACTTGGTTTGTAATAACCCTATTTCGTACTCTAATGAATGAACTGTATCTGTGAATTTTATGTAACATGTGACATATATGTTGAATCATGTACGATCTTGGTTGTATGTGGATTGTTAATCAAGACCCATCGTGGTACTCGATGGACTACCGGGTTTATATGGGCTCAAGTATGATAGTGCGATCGCTTGCCGGCAGCCATTGTACTTGTGCTCTTATAAATTGGTCGGTTATGCGACACACGAGATGGCACGGCGTGGGCGCGGTGTGTGCATGGGCTAGGCACGGAGGCAGTGTGATGGCATGAGGATGGGGATGCATCAGCAATGGTGGCACGACGGCTGAAGAACTAGATGTGGTGGCGGTTAGGGTTAGTCAGGCGTGGCGACATATGGAAGGCAATGGACGAGGGCCGATTTGGATTTGGGAGAGGAAAGAAGATGACTATGGGCCTAGGTAGATAGAATGAGTGAGCACAGTGACAGGAATGTGGGCCCCATGTGTCAGCTGGATTTCAAGTTAACTACGCAAGTTTCTTCCTTCTGGACTGTGGCTATAGTGTGGATCCGGACCAAAGGGGACGTGGGTCCAGAATGGAACAGAGAGCTCTAGAACATTGTTTTAGCCATAGGACCGAGTCTAGATGAAGCCTTCAGACCAGGTCAATGGGTATGGATCTCATAGAGCATGGGAGGAAGTGCAACCAGACTCAAACGAGATGGTCTAGATGCGTGTTTTCTCAGGGTCCAAAACTAGAACTAGAGGATCGGCTGTGCTAGAATTGATTACCAGACTTAAGTGGATGGGTCCGGTCCTGTTCTTCCATTGGGTCTGGTATCTAATTTCCTTCTTCTTCTTCTCAAACCTTCACAACGGTTGCTCCTACTAGATTCCGACTCAAATGAGAGGCAAATAAACACTAGTTGGAACTGATATGAGAGACCTCTCTCAAACCCTCAATTTTTCAATATATTTTACCTTTGCCTATAAATATTTTTATGAAAATAAGCGATAAAAGGGGCGAGGAGCACCATGTGGCCACCACATAGGGGTCATAACCATTAGGAGCTTCAAATGCTCCCCCTGTCAGTGGATGAACACAGCGGATGCTTAAAACTTAACCGAAAATAACGACTATTAGCGGTAATTACCGACCAAATCCGACTGCCAATTAATACACAAAAAGAGGAGAAATAAGCAATATTGATCACATAAGCATTACTACTAACCAAGTTCCACATGATTTGGAGAATGTTATTTTGCAGGTCGCAAACACAAATACATGTAATAATTCACCAAAAGGCTTTTTTGACGCTGATTTGGGCAAAGGAACAAGGGAGACACCCATCAACTTAGTGCAAATTGGACAAAACACCATGGAGCAAGGATCCATGTCAAGCCCATGGCCTACCAGGAAAAGGTGATGGCGAGTGGCCACGGTCAAGGGGCACGCGACCCCCTGCTAACGCTGCTCAGCCATGCCTCGCTCTAGCGGTGGCATGCCCCCATGCTGAGGCGGTGCATCCCATGCTTTCGTGTGAAAGATGCACAGAAGCATCGCCTTGCTCTTGTAGAAATAGAGGGGTACCCCTCCCTCTCTCAACACACTTCACTCAAGCATCACCTCACACACCTCACTCTCTAGTAGTACTAGCTTACTTTTTAGTATCTTTCATCCAAGGCAAAGCTACCTTGGAGAGCTTGGCTCCTTGGAAGAAGAGACCTTTGGGTATGAATAGAGATATGAGTTCTTCCAAAGTTATGCTCTCATATGATATTTATAGTCATACTTATGAACTAGAGTATAGTTATTATGTTATAATCTTGATATATGAACTAGTCTATAGTTTATGTGTCATGAAAGTAGCACACTTAACTTTATGCTTAAAAACTCATATAACTTATATAATTAGAATTAGAGCAAAGTTGTGGTGGTGGTTCATCGTGCCATTAGGTGTGTCCAAGTTCTTTACCTATTGATCCATAGAGTTGGGGACCTAGGGGATTTCGATAGTTTCTATATACGCAAGCGTGGTGCTTGGGTATGGAGAGATAGGTGAATGCATTGTCCCTTTCCACGGTTGAGGGATAGGCGGCAGGTGGTGACAACCCTATCCATCCCTTGTAATCCCCCACGTTTGACTAGGGTGTAGGAGTCTAAATTGTCACATGAGGTTGGTGGCAGACCAATACTCGGTGGCCTCCCGACCTGCTTCACACTTAGACCTAAGACTAATTATGTTACTTCTATGATCATTAACTAATCTTTGTCTAACTATACTTGAACAATGCCTCCTCTACTAGGATTATTTTTTTATTCTTTTTTCTCTATTTTATCCTTTGAGGAATGCCAAGAGTGTGTCCACTTTCTTGAAATCACCGTTCTTACCCCTCTTATAAACATTTGTTTACTCGCAAGCATTATTATTCACATTCATATCCATACTAGACTCTTAATCAAATGCCTTCCTTTGGGAAAAATATAAATAATGATATCCTCAATACTTCCAAGTGAAATACTACAATGTAGCTCCGTGCACTTGCAGATAAATATCTATCAATAGAATATCTTCGACAGTCCTCCAAGGGGTATCCCATGAAGGTAGATTGATCGGCAGAGAGGCGTGTAATCAAGAACAAGAAGGCAACAATGACACATGAGTTAGACAGGTTCAGCCCATTAGTATGACGTAATATCCTACTCCTGTGGTCTATTGGATTGTATTAGCTATCGTATGATATTGCCTATGTTTGGAGGGGGTCCCTGCCCACCTTATATAGTCCAGGGGGCAGGGTTACAAGTCAGTTAGATATGAGAGATAACTAAAAAGTAATAACAGATTACAGGAAACATGGGATCATACGTATCCTAATAGATCTCGTAGCATCTTCAGGATATCTTCCTAGTATCTTGCGGGAGGCGTCGAGCAGAGTCATGCCCTGCAAGACTTCATCTCATGGGCTGGGCTACCCCTATGGGTGCAGCCCATGTGCTCTGCCATGGGTATCAGGGGTCATACCCCCCACAGCTAGTCCCCGAGCGCCTTGTACCCATTGTGCAACGCCATCTTGAGCTTGTCCGAGCAGGTGCGAACAAAGCCGAGTAGTCAAACTCATGGTCCAACCACCGTGATGAATTACCAAGCAGTTGTGAGCAGTTTCTGAGTAGCGTGAACCATCGTCGAGCAGGTAACCCAAGTACGGCTTGCCATAAGGGTGTAAGGAGCTCAAGTTAAGAATAAAAAATTTCTTCACAGTGGACCAAGTGTGCCCACTTAGAGTCTGACCATGAGAAAAGGAGATAGTCTTCTTCAGCTTCAATAGGCGTGGAGTCTTCTAGATTAAAGCAAACACACTCACTGCAAGGTGAAGTGTGCCCACTTAGTCCCCGAGCCTGACAGTAGATGACATAATCATGTGGTGCTAGGGTCCAAAGTAGAAAAATAATAGAAGACCAGTCGAGCAGACTGCTAGTCCCTAGGCATAGCCTCAAAATGACAGTAGGTGACGTGTGCCCACTTAGTCCCCGAGCCTGATAGTAGGTGACATGGTCATGATGTGCCAGGGTCAGAAACAACAATCAACTAAAGAAAAATCGTGCGAGCGTGGGCGGCGCGTACTGCCGCGATGGGGTGGGGTGCTGGCCGCGTATGGAGCATTTAGGTCTAGGTGGTTTTGTGTTTTTTATTTTTTTCACTGCCTTTTCTATTCCTACATGCGCCAATACTAAAAGATAGGCACCAAAGTTGAAAACCGGGCGCCAATGCCAAATGCAAGTGGGCGCGTGAGCTCAATGTAAGTGGGCACGTGAGCAAGGTGGGGCCCTTTTTTTAGCGACAAACGGATTGATGCTATACTTGTTTTCAGCCATAGATAGTGTAACACCCTAGGCTTTTGTCACTAGTTAAGCAATGGGTTTGAGCTCAAACATGACATGTTAAGTGGTGATGAACGTGTCAAGATCAAATCTACAAGAGCGAGCTCCAACTTAAACTTGAGCAACACGCCTTTGCTTGCTTATTGGACCGTTTTAGATATATATACCTAAGTAATGTTGAAGGTGCTTCTTTCATGTGCCTCACATCAATTTCCACCCACAAGGATGATTGGAAAAGCTTCGTGAAGTTTGGAATCAAAAAGTCACATGAAATGATAAGTTGTAATCTTTCTTGGATTGCTTTATTAAGTGAATGGAATTATAGATCATCACCTGAACCTTGCTACCTTGCCCAAATGACTCTAATTGAAATCTACAACAAAACTCATGAAGGGTTCATGTTGAGCAAAGGTCAAGAAAATGCCTCAATCGGTCAAGAACTCTAATTTAAGCTTTACCATGCTGCTACTTTGACTTGGTTTGAAATATGGCTTACAGTGCTTGCATGGAGTTGCACCTTAAATCAAAGTTGAAGTTTGAGTGGAGTAGAACAAACTTTGATTTTGGACCAAGAGCCAGATAAACTTGGAACGAAGTCAAATAGAGGCTCGAAGATTGAATCAGCGGCTGTTTTTGGACTTAGAAATATTCCAAGTCTGGAGTTTCACTAAGCAACGACATTGGCATTCCGCGTTCTCCAAATTTTGTTGAGCAACTTGACTTGACCCAAAAATAAAAGTTGGAGCTAAGTTCACGGAAAAGAGCATGTAAAAAGATGGTACCAGCTTGACCTTGTTTTCACCATCAATTTGAATGTTTGCTTGTTGCTGTCAATACGTTGACACTAGCAGTTTGTGGCTTAATTACCCACTGATGAAGAGATCTAATGACCATGTGCACTTAATCAAAGTTGGAGAGTAATCAGAGTTGAGCAAACTTCGTTTTTGGCCCAATGTCTGATTTGGCTCGGAAGCGGACAAAATTGGCTCCCCACCTCGCCCACACTGACGCGCGCCAGGTGTTCGGCAGAGGGTCGACGTGTCGCCCATGCAGCAGAGCGCGCCCCCATTGCTGTCGTGCATCCCACCTCAGCGCCACGCGCCGCCCTGCTCCCTGCGCCTCCAAATGCAGAAGCCCGAGCTACCCTGGCATCCCGCACTCGCTCTCTGCTCCTCCTCGCGCTCGCCTAGGCTCTCGCTCGCCCTCTGGCTGCACCAGCGCGGAGCCACCATGGCTGCCACCACTAAGCTCCACGGCCACCGCCCCTCGCTTGTCTTTCAAGCCCCCTCTGTCTCTCCCGTGCACAATGGTGTCTTCTCCAGTGTGCGCCGCTCCTTTTCCCCTGGATGCTCGTGGGCTCGGTGGTGCTCGTTCTACCATTCTCTGTCGCCGCCGGCCCTCCTCCGGCCGGATTCCGGCCTCCCCGCCGGCCATCCCCTGCTCGCTGTTCGTTTGATGAAGTGAAGGACCTCACGCTTGAATATGGGAAAAGGGTGGGGTCTAAGTGCGAATCCATGACTCTGGTGAATAGTGACAAGAAGGGTCGATCGCTGATATTTGATTTTAGTTTTCTGCAGGGACCCCGATGCAAGATTTACAGTCCTTTTCTTTGATTTTTGCAGATTTGAATGATCAGTTTGAAAATTCATAGTAATTAGTAGAAAAATCGTAAAATAGTAAATGAGAACTTTTTGGAATCCTTGTGAAATTATCTATACACTACATCTATAATATAGCATGATTTAGTTTAAAGTTTTTGCTGTGAAAATCAATTTGTGCAGTTGGGTTCTTAATAATAGTTGTGTCTTGTCTTTTTCATAACTGCAGTTGTTGTGCTCCAATAAATGTGAACTTTTTATGTAGTGCTAATAATGTGATGGTTGATGTCTGGTAAAAATGTCAAGAGTTTAGGTTTGATGGTTTAAGAGTTATAAAAATAACAAATGCCATGTGTTGCATTGCCCCTATTCTGAATAGGTTTGCAAGATTGAATTAATTGGCACAGTTAAGTTATGAATCATGACTTCATGAAAATACATGATTTGTATTAATTTTATTAATATTTTCAAAAAACTAAATATCATGATTTTTGGTTAAGTAGATCTTGAGTTATACTTTCTTAAATCTCTGTGGCTGTTTCTGCCCAAACCCAGACAGGATTGCCTTGTTGGTATTGTGGGGCCTTCTTAATGGTCGAATTAGCTTTAGGTATCTACAACAAAGTTGTTTAACATTTTCTAATATTTCTAAAAAGTCCAGAACCACATTTATTGGACATGTAGAACTCCAGTTATAGTTGTTTAAAGTGGTATGTTAGTTTCTGTCTATGTTTTGGATAGAGATGCAATTATTGGATTAATTGACCTTGCTAGCTGTAGAATCATCTTAATATGAGAATAATAAAGTTGTAGGTGACTTCCTAATATTTTAAAAAAAGTTATGATTCATGTTTGTTGGAGGTCTAGAACTCCAGTTATGCCTCTCTGAAGTTCCTATCAGTTTTCTGTACCACTGCTGTTTGGGCTGCATGTGCAGTTTTGCTTGTGCAATCGTTTTCGTGGTGTAAATAATGTTTTCTGTGGTTGTAATGAGTACCAAAGTTGTAGATAATTTCATAATCTAGCTTGTGATAAATTTTCATGGCCATAGGTCTGATAATTTAGGAGCTATAGAGTTTGTAAGTTCATGGTCAGATTTTGCATGCTCCCTGTACAGATCTGAATGATTGTGTTGTTTGACTTAGCTATGCTTTGAATCATGTCTTGGACATAATTGAAGAAGTGTAGTTACTTTCATGAGCTTTCCAAATTGTTAAAGATCACCCCTTTTGATGTTGTAGAGCTCTAGTTATAAGCTTGCTAAGTTGCATAGCAGAATCTGTCCAAGTCTGGACAGAGGTGCTCAATTGTGCTTGATTGACCTTGTTAATAGTGGAATCACCTTGTGAGGTTAATAAACATGTTTTAGATAATTTAATAAGCTTACTATAATGTCTAGAATCACCTTCTTTGGATGTTTGGATCTCCAGTTATGGATAAAATAAGTGCCTACTGTGCTGCTGTCTAGATTTCTATACATGTGCTAAGTGATTGCTTTAGCTTGCTCTTGTTTAGCTAAACATGTTGGTTAGTTCTTGATCGATGCATGGGTGCAATATCTGAACTTAAGTCCACTTGTGTGCCATGCCTAATATGCTTACTATCCCTCTATAATAGGTTGTGTGATATCTAGTTAAATAACTCTAGGTGCCTATGTCTTGCATGATCTTATGTTTACCTTGAATGCTATTATGTGCTGCATCTCATATTACCATTCTTCCTACTCATGCACTTGCATCTTGCATCTCATCTAGGTACGCTAGATGAACCATGTGAAGGACATGAGGTTGGAACCAAACCCGAAGACGGTGTATGGTGGACCTATCCCGAAGATGGAAGGACCCCCTAGAGTACATGTCTGAACAGGAGATGCTCACCAAGCGAGTGTCATCTAACAAACACTGACCTAGTGTTGGATTCCAGGCAAGCCCCAGAGCATTCTAAGTCTCCCAGTGTTTTACAAAATAATACTTGAATCCTTTATGATTGATGCATTAGGTTATAGGAGTTGTCGGGAAACACTTGATGCATGGAACTACCTTATCCAGATATATACACCTTTAACCCTGTGTAGGTCCAGGATCGAATATATGCTTAGCCATGCTTAGACTGGTAGAAGTCGGGTGATTTCCTGTCACCTGTGAGATATAGGTGGATACTAAAGCATGGTTGGCTATATTTGCTGTCGTGGAAAAGAACAATGGGGTAATGTAAATCGAGGCCGGGCGGAGTCTATGCGTAGGTTGACTCATGTGATTCCATCTGTGCCGATTAAGGACCGTACCGTTGTTGGCACTTTTGATAAGATTGAACGCATGCCTATCACTTAGCTGGCTAGATAACTCATTCTGATCATGAAGCCGAGTAGCTCAACTCAGGCCGGGCCTCGCTCTATAAGAGTGCGCACTCTAGATGGTAGTAAGGATGTGCGGGGAAGCCAGACATGAGCCCAAGGGTAGGGTAGTCCTAAACATCCTGGCAGATGGTTATCCCTAATTGTACGACGCTGGGCGAACCTGCGAAATGTGTACCTGAGTTGTACCAAAGGTGACCTAAGACTACCTTGGCGCAGGTATGTCTGGGTTTGTGTTAGGAATAAATTCCCAGCTGGTTGAAATTGATTCGAATCGCTGTCTCTCCCGGATAGTGAGAAACTTGGCTAGCCCCAACATCATAGTAATTGTATTATGGAATATGATGGTTCAGATAAGCATGGAATTACTATACCTGCTATGGTTACTATTGTATGCTCTAAAATGATATACCACATGTTTGGCATAGGATAATTGCTAATCCAGAGATGCATAGTTATAATTAACTTGATGATAGAATTATAATTGTATAATTGAGTTAATCGCTTTTTATGCAAAATGTTGTCAAGCTACCTCCACTTATAAAGCCTTGCATACCCCATGGAGTCAATTTTATTTCTGGTTTATGACGGGTAAGTCTAGTTGAGTACATTCGAGTACTCAGGGCTTATCCCACCATGTTGCAGGTGAGGTTTTGGCCTGCTGAAGATGGTGGCTAACCGCCAGTGGGCTCGGTGACTCTATATTATTTCTCATCTATATGCTTTTATCTGGGGATGTCACTTATGCTAGGAATGTATTTGGAACTTATATTAATGTAATCCATTGAAAGCAATGTTGTTTTCACTAATCGGTTTTGAAACCCAAACTTATACTATTAATTGTGAAACCATTTGTAATATTATTTCCGCTACAACTCTACATATGTGATGTGTATTTGCTTAATCACACGATCTTGGTTGTGATGTTGATTTACCGAGGTCCTACGTGACACTCAGTGGACTACTGGGTTTATATAAGTGAAAGTATGCGCATGTCAACGTGTTAGCGGGGACAGCCGGACTTAATCTTGTCTAAATTGGGTGGTTCTGTCACAAATAGTTCGATGTTAAAGATGATTACCTTTAGCAACAGACAGTTAATCTCTAAATGGAGAATTAGCGTTAGATTGTCTGTGAGTTATCTTTAGCGTTAGATCATCAATCGATAAAAAAGTTTTAGCATCAGATGTCTGACGATGATATGGTGTTGTGGTGTAGTGGATGGTTTGTAGCTCTTGTGCCGGCACATGTATTTGCTTGGCAAAAAATTGACATCCTTCACAACGTCGGACGAGCTCTTCGACATCGGAGATGGTCGTGGGCCAGTAAAAACTAGCTCAGAAAGCTTTGCCGACTAGGTTTCTCGAGGCCGCGTGATTGCCGTAGGAACTAGAGTGAATTTCAAGAAGTAGCTTCACTCCTTCTTGGGTGATGCATTTCTATAGTATCCCTTCCTTGGCACTTTTCCTCATCAAGTTGTCATCCACCAGCACGTAATGCTTACTTCTATGGATTAGGCGTTCGGTTTCAATCTTATCGGCGAGTACTTCAGCGCTGGTGAGGTACTTGATGAACTATTCCCTCCAATCGGTGGCCGGCGAAGGTACCATAAGTACCAGCTGCTCGGCGGGGGAATTTCCTGCACTTCCTTCTCTTCTTTAATGGATGGCGCCAAAAGATCTTGAATGAAGACCCCCAATGGAATCACGGCGCGAGAGGAGCCTAACTTGGATAGGTGGTCGGCGAGCTGATTTTGATCTCATGCCATGTGGTGATACTCGATACCGTAGAACTTCCCTTCAAGCTTCCTGATTTTAGTGTAGTATGCATCCATCTTCTCACTGTAGCAGGACCAGTCTTTGTTGAGCTAGTTGATGACCAGTGCGGAGTCCCCGTATACCATGATGCATTTGACGCCGAGCTCAATGGCTATACGAAGTCCGTGAAGACATGCCTCATATTCGGCAGCATTGTTGGAGGCCAGAAAATGTATCCAGAGAACGTATCGGAGCTTATCCTTGGTTGGCGTGATGAACAGAATGCCTGCACCAGCACCATTGATGTTGAGAGCACCGTCAAAGTACATCACCCAGTGCTCAGGGCAGGTAGCAGCGATGGGCTCTTGAATCTCTATCCACTCAGTGACGAAATCAGCGAGCGCCTGAGACTTGATGGTAGGCCTACTTCTAAATTCAATGGAGTAAGTGCCAAGCTCGATAGCCCACTTGATGATGCGGTTGTTGGCCTCTTTGTTGCGAAGAATGTCCCCTATAGGAACTCGATGACCATGGTGATCTTGTAATACTCAAAGTAGTGGCGGAGCTTGCGTGACATAATCAGAATGCCATATAGCAGCTTTTGGACCTGAGGATAACGAGTCTTAGGCTCATTAAGGACCTCGCTGATGAAGTATACTGGATGTTGCACCTTATAGGCATGCCCGACCTCCTCATGTTCGACGACGATGGCTGTGCTGACAATGCGAGAAGTAGTGGTGATGTAGATCAGGAGAGTTTCATCGGGCCATGGTGCCATCATGATCAGAGGCCTTGTTAGGAACAACTTGAGCTGCTCGAAAGCTGTATCTGCCTCCTCTGACTAGGAAAAGCGCTCGGAGGCCTTGAGGAGTTTGAAGAAAGGTAGCCCTTTTTGCCGAGGCATGATATGAAGTGGCTTAGAGTAGCCATGCATCCTGTAAGCTTATGTATATCCTTAATGCATGTTGGCCATTTCATGTTGGTAATGGCAAAGACCTTGTCGGGTTTAGGCTCGATGCCATGGGCGCTGATGATGTAGCCCAGCAGTATATCGGATGGAACTCCAAAGATGCACTTTGAAGGGTTCAGCTTCCATCGGTACCTTTTTAGGTTGGCAAACATTTCCTCGAGGTCGGCGATAAGATTATCACCGGTCTTAGACTTGACAACCACATCGTCGATGTAAGCTTCAACATTGCGGCTAATCTATTGATCGAGGCACATCTGGATGGCCCTTTGATAGGTCGCTCTGGTGTTCTTGAGCCCGAAGGACATGGTGGTGTAGCAGTACGCACTGAAGGGCGTGATGAATGACGTCTTGATCTGGTCTTCTTCCTTGAAGGAGATCTGGTGATAGTCGGAGTAACAGTCGAGGAAGGAGAGTAGTTTGCATCTTGCGGTGGAGTCTACAACCTCATCTATGCGAGGCAGACCGAAGGGGTCTTTAGGGCAGTGTTTGTTAAGATCAGTGTAATCAACACACATTCTCCATTCTTTATTCTTTTTTTTGAACGAGAACAGGGTTTGCTAACCACTCAGGATGATACACTTCTTTTATAAATCTGGTAGCTAGGAGCTATTTTATTTCTACCCTAATAGCCTCCTTCTTGTTTGGCGTGAATTAGCATAGTTTCTGCTTGATCGATTTGGCGGTCGGCGAGACATTCAAGGAGTGCTCGATCTTCTCCTGTAGTACCCCCTGCATGTCTGTAGGTTTCCAAGCAAAGACGTTGATGTTGGCACGTAGGAAGGAGACAAGCGCGCTTTCCTATTTGGGGTCGAGGTGAGCCCCAATCTTCATGGTCTTGGAGGGGTCATCGAGGCCGAGGCCGACCTCCTTGGTTTCCTTGGACTTGGCAAAGGCACGAGGAGGCTCCAACAATCGGATCTCCAAGTCATCAGTGAGCACCATCTTGGCGTCGGTGACCACACTGGCCATCTGGATGGAGAGGTTGGTGGCTTCAGCGAGGGCGAGACTCTCTGTCTCCTAGGCGCAAGGCTAGGACTCCTATAGGAGAAGGCATCTTCAGCACTAGGTAAGCATAGTGCGGTACAGCCATGAACTTGGCCATAGCTAGCCGACCAAGTATGGCGTGATAGGCGGTGTTGAAGTCGACGATGTAGAAGTTGATATGCTCAATGCGGTAGTTGCTTGCCGTGTCGAACTGTATTGGTAGGGTGATCTCTCCAAGCAGTTTGGATGCCTTGCTAGGTACCACACCCCAGAAGGAGTCTGGGGCTGTGAGATCTATTATCCTAAGGCCCAACTCCTTTAGGGCTCCGGCGAAGAGGAGATTCAGAGCGCTCCCACCATCAACGAGCACTTTTATGAAAAGCACTTTCTAGATGGTTGCATCGAGGATGAGGGGGAAATGCCCTATGTAGGGGATGTCCACCCACTGGTCAGCCCTGCTAAAGGTGATGGGTACCTTGGACCATGGGTGATAGCTGGGGTTGGCGATGACATCTTCCATAGTGTTGGCGACCACCCATCGGACGGCGAGCTTCCATTCTCTTCTGCTCTCAGTGGAGGCAAGGCCCCCGAAGATGGTGGCAACCACCTTGTCGTGATCCTAGAAGGCATTGTTATTGCCCCTAGGTTGACAGCGGCCTTCAGCTCCATCGTTGGTGTTGTCGTCTAGCTTTTTTGTCTTGGAACTCCTTAGCCAAGCCGAGGCAGTCCTTCATTTTATGCTTGGCGTTCTTGTGGAGAGGGCATAGGCCATCGAGGATCTTCTTGTACTACTCATCATAGTTGTGCTTGGCATGAGGTTCATTAATGGTGGCGACGATGTGGTCTAGCCGGCGGCGGCGATTTTGACCAGACTTGGGTCCTTCTGGCCGATCACGGCCGCTGTCATGATGGTAACTATGGTTGTCGTAGTGGCGGTCGTTGTGGCATCGGTTGTCGGGGCGGTCATCGTAGCGACATGTTGGGCGACGAGTGCCTACATCCTCATTGAAGCGCACCTCGGCTTCCTCGGTGTCGGCGTACTGGTTGGTGGTCGTGATCATCTCACCGATCCCTATGGGCGGCTTACGGTTGAACTTGGAGCAAAGCTCACAGTGATGGAGTCCTCGAATGAAGGCAGTGATGACCTTAGCTTCCATGATGTTGGGAATAGAATTCCTCATCTTGGAAAAGCGTCTGATGTAGCTATGAAGAAGCTCAGACAGCTTCTGGTTGATGCGATTGAGATCATGCTTGGTGCTCGGCCGAGTACACATAGCCATATAATTGTCGGTGAAGACTTTTTCAACTCTTCCTAGGATTCAATGGAGTCTGGGGGTCTATAGCCACTGTGTTGGGTTCATCCTTCCTTCATAGGGCTTAACCCAGTGATTTTAAAACCATGGGGCCACTGAAGTGTTCGGAGCGCCCTCGTGAATGCTGGGGGCCTTTTGGGGTTGTTGACACCGTCATCAACAGCATTGTTGGCGTTGAGCGGCTTGAGAGCTGAGTCCGGGTTACCGTACTCTTGCTCGTACTCCTAGCAGCGGCGTACTTCTTCTTCATGGTGGCCGAAGCGGCATTCGTCAATACATCATCGTGCATCACAGAGATTGTTGAGGTGCACTCAGACATCTTGGTCGACCTCCTAGTCATGTTTGCGATGGTGTTCACTATGGTTGCCCCTAGCTCTACCCTAGTATCTTCCTAGTATCTTGCAGGAGGCACCAAGCAGAGTCATGCCCTGCAAGGCTTCATCTCATGGGCTAGGCCACCCCTAGGGGTGTAGCCCATGTGGTCTACCAAGGGTATCTAGGGTCGTACCCCCCACAATATCTAAAATTGTTAAGGAACTATCAAGGCTATTACTTAGTGGCATTGCTAATCATTAGTGATGATGCTAAGAAATACCAAGCATTTCTAGCGCCATTGCTAGGGATGGATTCTATCTCCATACTTGGTGATTGTGTTTAGAAATGCCAACAAGCATTTCTAGCACCGTTGTCGGGGAAGGCATATTGATTAAAGAATCTAGTAGGACATGTTCATGATAATATGCATGTAAGGTAGCCATTATTTATGTAGGCTAACTTTGCTTATTTTCTCCTATTGTGGATGAAAATAGGATGGTGTATGGCCGGTTACAAACTGTTGGAAAACTACATCGAAAATCCAGAGGCACTCATAAGGAAGAAATGGTCCCATGCCACTTGTTCTTTTGCCACTCCACCAATAGTCAAACTAGTCACCCCCGCACCATCCGCTACTCCAATCATGGCCAAGACCCTCCGTGACTACTCCACCCCCACTGTTGCCAATGTGCCCATTGGGCCCGCTATCAACATTGGGGATGGGAACATTGAGCTCTATACCGGCATCATCACAATGGTGTAGGCAAACCAATTCCATGGTTCGCCAAGCGAGGATGTGAACATGCATCTCCAACACTTCCTCGAGTTGTGTGACATGATTGTCATCAAGGACGTCACACCTGAGAGCATCAGGCTCCGCTTGTTTCTCTTCTCCCTCTCGGGGAAGGTGAAGCAGTGGTTTCATAAGGAAAAGGAAGCTATCAAGAGTGGGACAAATGTTCCACGACATTCCTCACCAAGTTCTTCCCCATGGGCAAAACCAATGCCCTAAGGGGATGAATTTCGAACTTCCAGCAAAGCTCCATGGAGACTATTCCCGAGCCATGGGAGAGGCTGCAGGGCTACATCCAAGCATACTCGCACCATGGGATTGAAAACTAGTTAGTGCTCCAAAATTTTTATGATGGATTAATACCCATGTCTAGGGGCCACCTCGATGGTGCTGCTGGAGATGCCTTGCTTTCTCTCACCATTGATGGATCCATAGGTCTCATCAATAAAATGGTGTCAAATCAAAGCTGGGGGGAGGAAAGGAAAACACAAAAAGGAATGGGTACCGTGAAGGAGATGGATATGCTTTCCATAAAAATAGATCTTTTGATGAAATGACTGGAGGAATGAGCCCAAGATAAAGATGCCATGATGGGCACCGTCCAAGCCATGGACTCACACATGACGTGTGAAGTCTATGGAAACATTGGCCATTCAGGGAATGATTGCCCCAAAACCCACGAAGAAGCTGCCTTCATGAACAACTAGGTTTGCCAATCCGGTAATAACGGGTGGAATAACCAATCCCGCCCGTAAGGTAATTCAAACTTCAATTTCAACTACAATTCGAATCAACCTTCTTTAAATGACTTGGTATTTGGCCAAGCCAAAATAAATGAAAGTCTAACTAAAAAGCTTACAACCAATGATAAAATTCTCAAAAATATAAATTCTCAAATCAAAGGCTTAACTTCTGCTATTAAAAACCAATTGATCTTTAATAACATGATAGAAACACAACTAGCTCAAATAGCTACCTGCAATTCCTATTGATAGTAATGGAAAAATTCCTGCTCAACCTAAAAATTCTCGTGAAAATGTAAAAGCGGTGACCACAAGGGGTGGTAAGACCACTTGTGATCCACCAAACCCTAACCAGTCTATAGGAAAGGCAATAGACCACCTAGGAGGCCAAACCTTCAACAAAAGAAAAAGAAAAGGAACAAAAAGAGGAGATGGCACCAAAAGACTTCGTTGACACTAGCTACCTGTTGTTTCCCACAAGGAACCACAAGTAGGCCATGGACGAGCAATTTGCTTGTTTTGTTGAGATGATCGAGATGATTCATGTAAGCGCCCCCTTAATGAACATCTTACATGTTCCTTCCTATGCCAAGTACATCAAGGACATCATCAATAATAAGCAACCACTACCATCCATGGAGGTCATCATGCTGATAGAAGAGTGTAGCTGCTGCTATACTCGACTTCCCTAAAAAGAAAAAGGATCCTCGGTGCCCCACAATCTTATGTTCCATCGACATCCAATACTTTGACCAAGCCTTGTGCGACCTTAGGGCTAGCATATGCATTATGCCTAAGGCAATTTTCGACAAGCTAAACCTCACGCAATTGATGCCAACACCAATGAATGCTTCAGCTGGCCAATTCGATGGTCCGCTACTCAGCAGGGATAGCCGAAGACATTCTTGTGAAAATCTAGGATTGCTACATCCCTGTCGACTTTGTGGTGCTCAACATGAAGGTCACTAAAGAATTGACCCTCATCCTTGGGTGACCCTTCTTGAGCACTAGCAGGAGCTCAAATTGATGTTGGAGCTAGAGAAATCCGCTTCAATATCAATGGTATCGAAGAAAAATTTACATGCAGGCCTAGGAAGGAGCAATGCTCCATGATCTGTATCAAATACAGGCCAAACCCACAAGGCCTAAGGAAGTTCCATATCCAACCACAAATGGTGGACAGGCTTGTGAAAAAGAACACAAAAATCAAAATGAAGCTGGAGCAAAAGAAGGTTAAAATGACAAAAGAAAAGACCCCAAAAGCCGTTTCCACACCACCAAAGAAGAACAAAATAGTGTGGAAACCAAAAGAAGAAGGTCCAAAGTCCATCACTACACCATTGAGAACAAACAAGATGGTGTGGAGGCCAAAGAAAGAGCAGCCCTCTGCATCCACTTCTCCGGGATTGGGCACCCCATCAAGCAAGAACTGAACGGGGAACATTCCAACTCATTGGACCTTAAAGAAGAGTCCTTGCTAAAGGTAAAATTGGTAGTTATCTTTAAAATCATACTAAAATTTTGAATTTCTATTTTATACATTAATAAAGGAAAATGATAATAATAAAGTTTACCTCTTCACCTCTATTCCCAATAAATAAATCCCGCTTGTTCAATACAAAGTATACTTTGGTTTGAGGCATGGTTAGTATACGATCATGTCTTCATAGGCTTTTTAAAATAAAGCAAGGTGCTTAGGTTATCTAGCCTACCTTGATTAAATAATTAATCAATGAACCAAAAATACCCAGTATGAACATTAGTCGATATACTAAATCAAAACAAAATAACCTACCTCGAAGTCATCATGTGGCAACTGAGCAAGCTTGGGGGAGGACCCCCGTAGAGGTAAGTAGTATCTTTTATTTTTTGCATTTTAACTTTTTCTATATTTATTGCATTTATTTATTTATTAGCATTTAAAAATAAAAAAAATAAACAATGAAATATGATAAAAACAACAAAAATATTCATTCCACTCTCATATGTGATTTAGGAATGTTTAGTTTTTCTTTTGTTGAAATGATGAATAGTTGCTCTATCTATAATTCATCTGTGCCTAGGCTATACTTAGTATTCCCCAAGATTTAAGATTGTAGGTTAAAATATCTCATCCTAAAACTTGAAACTTGTGGGTTACAAATGCAAGATCTTTTTCTAAGTTATTGCAAGTTATGATATGGTAAATAGAATATGCTATGACTTTATTCTAACAGAAACTTGATAACCGGAGTTTTCATTTTAAAAATGCTAAAATCAAAAGTTTCTCAATGGTTATGAATTCCTACCATAGCCATATGACATGATTAAAATTCAAACCTTAGTCATATGCTACTTATATTCACATTAAGTTTTATCAAATTGTCATGACCCTTGTTGAGATTCTCGTCATGCACCTATGATCAAGATCCACGTAGACCCACAAATAAAATGATAACTCTTACACTGAGAGTTATGCAAAAACATGTTTTCTGTCGACCTAAAATAAAAACTCCATTCATTTGTCATGAGTCTTTCTCTCCAAAGTTTTCATATGCCAAAAAGGAGTATGGTGCTATGCTAAAAAAAGAGAGACATGTGAAGCTCTCAAAAAAGCAAAAGAAAAGAAAAAATATATAACACATGAAGGTTCCAAAGTATTGAAAAAAGAAGGGAGAAATATAGCCCATACTTCCAAGGCAATTAAGCAAAAGAGAGAAAATCATGATCAAAGGAGTACCAAAAATATTAGGAATAGGAAAATATTCCACACACTTGCACATCTTGATCAAAGTGTATGACTTGCATCTCCTTGGATCTAGTTTTTGACTTAGCAATATATGTGATGTAAGTATGCTTCTCATTCATACCTACCGACTCCACTCAAAGCCTTTTAGGGATACGATGAAAAGAAGGCAAAACAATCAAATGTCATTGGTGAGGGCCATACACATTGAGTGATTAAGTGAATCATTTGAGGAACTTACATTTTATTTTGCAAAACTCATAAAACCTCTAGGATAGAAGGTTGATCAAAGAATGAATGATTGGTAATTCTGCTAAAACCGTTCTATCTTGTAACTACCTAAGACTTGAAAAAAGCAATAAACCCCACAGGGATTAAGTTAAAAGGGTGGATAGAATGCCAACTTATTTAAATTAATGAAGAATACTTTGTTATAGGAATGGCACTTGTGAATTATATTCGGTATTGTAGCAACTCCTGATCAACAACCAATAACTTAGCTATTTACTCGGGACTGAGCAAAGGTTAAGCTTGGGGGATCTTGTTGGCGGTCATTACCGATCAAATCCGACCGCCAAATAAGACACAAAAAGAGGAGAAATAAGCAATCTTGATCACATATGGATTTACTACTAACCAAGTTCCACATGTATTTGGAGAACGTTATTTTGTAGGTCACCAACACAAATATGAGGAACAATTCACCGAAAGGCGCTTTACTGACACTGATTTACTGCAAAGGAACAAGGGAGACACCCATCCACTTAGTGCAAACCAGGCAAAACACCATGGAACAAGGATCCATGTCCAGCCCATGGCCTGCCAGGCGAAGGCAGGTGGTGAGTGGCCACAGTCAAGGGGCGGCTGACCCCTAGGAGCAGCCGACCCCCTACCAGCGCTGCTCAGCCACCCCTCGCTCTGGCTGGTGGCATGCCCCCATGCTGAGGCAGTTGCTTCCCATGCTTTCACGTCAAAGATAGATAGAAGCACCGCCTTGCTCTTGTATAAATAGAGGGGTACGCCTCCCTCTATCAACACACTTCACTTGAGCATCACTGTCACACACCTCACTTTCTAGTAGTAGTAGCTTACTTTTTAGTAGCTTTAGAGCAAGGCCAAAGCTACCTTGGATAGCTTGGCTCCTTGGAAGAAGTGACCTTTGGGTATGAATAGAGATATGAGTTCTTCCAAAGTTATGCTCTCATATGATATTTATAGTCATACTTATGAACTAGAGTATAGTTATTGTGTTATAATCTTGATATATGAACTAGTCTATAGTTTATGTGTCATGAAAGTAGCACACTTAACTTTATGCTTAAACACTCATATAACTTATATAATAGGAATTAGAGCAAAGTTGATGTGGCAGTTTATCGTGCCATTAGGTGTGCCCAAGTTCTTTACCTGTCGATCCGTAGGGTCAAGGACCCAGGGGGATTTGGGTAGTTTCTATATACGCAAGCGTGGTGCTAGGGTATGGAGAGACAGGTGAATGCATTGTCCCTTTCCACGATTGAGGCATAGGCGGCAGGTGGTGATAGCCCTGTCCATCCCTTGTAATCCCCCACATTCGACTAGAGTGTAGGAGTCTAAACTGTCACATGAGGTTGCTGGTAGACCAATACTCAGTTTCCTACTGACTTGCTTCACACTTAGCCCTAAGACTAATTATGTAAGTTGTATGATCATTACTAATCTTTGTATGACTATACTAAACCAATGCCTGCTCGAATAGGATTATACTTTTATTCTTTCTTCTCTATTTTATCCTTTGAGGAATGCCAAGTGTGTGTCCACTATCTTGAAATCACCGTTCTTACCCCTGTTATAAACTTTGGTGTACTTGCAAGCATTATTATTCACATTCGTATCCATACTAGACTCTTAATCAAATGCCTTCCTTTGGGAAAAATATAAATAACGATACCATGAATACTTCCTGGTGAAATGCTACAATGATAGCTCCGTGCACTTGTGGATAAATATCTAAAATTGTAAAGGAACTATCAAGGCTATTACTTAGTGGCATTGTTAATCATTAGTGATGACGCTAAGAAATACCAACAAGCATTTCTAGCTCCATTGCTAGGGATGGATTCTATCTCCATACTTGGTGATTGCGTTTAGAAATGCCAACAACGACAAAGCAACCACATGCATATGTAATGCAATACAAGAAAGTAAATCTAGTTGCTTGTCAAGTTTGATCCAAGGGTAAGCTTTTTCACATGCTTTTTAGCGGTTATCTTAACCATGTTAGATAGGCCCTAAGTGCATTACTAAAAATTAAACATATTTTATATAACAAGGGTCAACACAAGCTCATTTGTTAGTGAAGTTAGATAGGTCAAAGCACATTGAACTCATTCCTCAACCTACAAAATGTAGCCTCAGTCCATCGGTTTAGTGAAAATATCCACCAATTAATCTTTGATCCTTACACCTTCTTATGATATATCATTTTTAGCAACATGATCTCTAAGAAAATGATGACGGATATCGATGTGCTTGGTGCGAGAGTGGTGAACCATGTCGGGTTATTAGCAAGTTTTACCGCGTTCTCATTGTCACACAAAAGGGGTACCTTTTCTAGAACTACACCATAGTCTAGAAGAGTTTGCTTCATGTAAAGGATTTGTGCACAACAAACACCCACAGCAATGTACTCCACCTCGACTGGTGGACAAGGCAACACTATTTTGCTTCTTAGAGGTCCAAGACACTAGTGATCTACCAAGCAAATGGTACCATCTAGATGTGCTTTTCCTATCAATCTTATAACCCATGTAATCCAAATCGGAATACCCAATGAGTTGAAAATCTAGCTCCATTGGGATACCAAAGGCCAATGCTTGGTGTGTGCTTAAGGCTACCTAAGGATTCTTTTAATGGCCACTAAGTGAGCCTCCTAAGGACTAGAAATCTAGCATACATGCACACTACTAAACATGATGTTAGGCCTAGATGTGGATCAAGTATAACAAGCTACCAATCATATAACGGTAGAGAGTTTGATTAACCGATTTACCTCCCACATCTAGGTAGAGATGTCCATTAGATGGCATTGGTATCTTGATTGGCTTACATTCACCCATTTTGAAACTCTTGAATCTTTGATATACTTTTCTTGAGAGATTGAAAATCCCTTCTCTCATTTGCTTGACTTGAAAACTAAGAAAGAATGTAAGCTCTCCAATCATATACATTCAAACTCTTTCAACATCAATTCACCAAACTCTTTGCAATAGTCTTCATTTGTTGAGTCAAATATGATATCATCAACATATACTTGACAAATGAAGATCTCTCCATTAAGCTTCTTGGTGAATAGTGTGGTGTCGACCTTCCCAATGGTGAAGCCCTTCTCACTGAGGAAATCCTGAAGGCGCTCATACAAAGCTCTTGGGGCTTGCTTTAGCCCATATAGCGCCTTAGACAACCTATAAACATGATTGAAATATCTAGGGTCTTCAAACCCAGGAGGTTGATCAACATAGACTAGTTCATTTATGAAGCTATTTAAAAATGCACTTTTAACATCCATTTGATATAATTTTATTTCATGTTGTGATGCATATGCAAGAAGGATATGAATGGTTTCAACTCTTGCAACTGGTGCAAAGGTCTCTCCAAAATCCAAACCTTCAACTTGAGAGAACCCCTTTGCAACTAGCCTTTGCCTTGTTCCTCACAACAATGCCTTGATCATCTTACTTGTTGCGGAACCCCCACTTTGTTCCAATGACTCTTGCATCTTGTGGTCGCTCTTCAAGTTTCCAAACTTCATTGCGTGTGAAGTTGTTCAATTCTTCATGCATGGCATTTATCTAATCCAGATTTTGAAGAGCTTCATCTACACTTTTTGGTTCAATGCAAGAAACAAAAGAGTGATGTTCAACAAATGAAGCAAATTTTTGAGAGCGAGTCATTACACCCTTTGAAGGACTCCCTATGATGAGATCTTGAGGATGTGCTTGAAGTAGAGGTGAATTTCTTCTATCAACTACTTGAGGAGGAGGTTGTGGAGCATCAACATCTTGAGCTTGTGCCAACATTTGGTCATGAGAGATATGAATATCTTCATTTTCTACTCTCTCTCATCTTTATCATCATCTTAGTGGCATATTTGATGAAGAGGGTGGATCAATCACTTGTACTTCATCTTCATCATCTTTAGGCTTGATGTCTCTAACTGGAATGTTCTTCATGGCCTCCCTCAATGGTTCATCACCTACATCATCAAGATTCTCATGTGCTCCTTGGGAGCCATTAGATTCATCAAATTTCACATCATATGTTTCTTCTACTAAGCAGGTGGCATGATTGAATACTCGATATACTTTGGACCTTGATGAGTAACCAACAAGAAAACTAAATATCACGACGTCTTTGGAACATCCCTAGGTGTTGCCGCTTCTTGTAGATGTAGCATTTGCAACCAAACACCTGGAAGAATGAGACGTCCAGCTTCTTCCCATTTAGCAACTCATAAGGGGTCTTGCCAAGAAACTTTTGAAGAAATAGGCGGTTGGATGCATAACATGCAGGTGTTGATAGCTTTTGCCCATAAATCTTGTGGTGTGTTGTACTCATCAAGCATTGTTCTTGCAAGAGTGATAAGTGTCTGGTTTTTTCTCTCTACTACACCATTTTGTTTAGGAGTGTCGGTTGTGGAGACCTCATGCTTGATCTCAACTTCATCACAATACTCTTCAATGTTTCTGTTGACAAATTATTTCCCAGTGTCACTTCTTATCTTCTTGAGTTTCACTTCAAATTCATTTTATGCTCTCTTGGCAAACTTCTTCAAACATGTGATCACTTTGGTCTTGTCATGAAGGAAGAACACCTAAGTGTATCTTGAATAATCATCAACTATCACAAGATAATAGAGGTTGCCACCCAAACTCTTATAAGTTATTGGTCCAAATAGATCCATGTGGAGAAGCTCTAGAACTCTTGATGTTGACATGTAAGACTTGGTTGGATGAGTGTTTGCAACTTGTTTTGCCATCTTGACATGTACTACAAAGTTTGTCCTGCTCAAACTTGACATCCTTCAAGCCTCTCACCAACTCCTTCTTCATTAGCTTCTTGAGTGAGCTAATCCCAACATGTGCAAGCCTCCTATGCCAAAGTCACCCAAAGTGATGTTTTGGTGAATAAGCATATCTTCAAGTTAGCATCTTCGGAGGTGAAGTCAACTAGATATAGATTGTTGTATCTAAAACCTTTGAATATCACTTGTTCATCATCCATCTTTAATACGACCACTTCCTTCTCGGTGATTAAACAATGAAAGCCAAGATCACGCAATTGTCCAACAGATAGCAAGTTGAAGCTCAATGAAGTAGCATATAGTACATTTGATATTGAGTGGTCATTTGATATTGCAACTTTACCCAACCCTTGTACTTTGCCCTTTCAATTATCACAAATGTAATGCTTTCTTGATCGTCCACTTTTTCATCTAGTGAGGTAAATAGTATGAGGATCACCGGTCATATGTTGAGTGGAACCACTATTAATAACCCAATGACTTCCACCGATCTTGTAGTTCACCTACACACACAAGAGATCAAGCTTGTTGTTTAGGGGCCCAAACTTGATGAGGGCCCTTGACTTTCTCAACTAGTGACTTAGCAACCCAAATTTTCTTAGGCCTATTCTTGTTTGGTGGACCTAAGAACATGACATTCATCTTTCCACTAGAATCCTTTCGAAGCAAGTAGTGAGCATTCAAAGCAAAGGGTCTAGCATGCTTGGGTAGGGGTATGGTGGTGGAGTTTCACACTCATGAGCAAAGTGACCTTCTTGTCCACACTCAAAGCATCTTTTTGGCTTAGGCTTTGACTTGTGTTGTTCTTGTTGAGCTTGAGCTTTCTTCTCTTGATTTGCTAAGGACCCAATACCACTTCTATCCATCTTCATCATGGTGTTCATTAGTAGCTCACTTTGAAGATATTGGCCTCTCATGAACTTGCTCAAACCAGGTCTTGAGATGTTCCTTCTCCAAATTGAGTTTCTTGTTTTCTTCTTTAAGTTCATCATGAGTTGATCGCTTCTCAAGATCCATCTCCATCTTGATCCTCTTGTTCTCTTCTCTAAGCATCTCATTCTCAAGAGCCAAATCATGATCATTGTCAAGGTTTTCTATCACAATTGTGTTGGTGGTTGATAACTTTTCAAGATCCTTCTTGAGATTCTCATTCTCATTTTGAACTTGACATAATCATCATAGTTATCGAACTCAACCACTTTCTTGCCTTTGCTACAAGAACCTTGCTCAATGCTCTCAACAATCAAGTCATCACATGATGTGGCTTTATCAATCTTAACAATATTATTAGTAGCATCATGCGGCTCATTGGATATAAACTCATGAGAAAGAACAAGATTGTCATGATTAATCTTGAGATTGGTGTACTCTTCTTTTAGCAAGTTGTATCTAGTAGTGAGCTCATTGTGCATCCCCTCAAATTTATCATGTTTTTCTCTAAGCTCCTTTTCAGAGGTTTTGAGCTCCATGAGCTTGGATGACACAATTTTATTTTCTTCTCTAAGCTCATCACTAGCCTTTTCGGCTATGTCATACTTTGATAAGAGTGAGTCATTCTCAAGTTGTAGCTTCTTATTTTTAGCTCTTATCTTTCTAATGATTTTAGTGTACGAGTTTAGCAATTTGACAAGATCATCATAAGAAGGTGATTCAAATTCATCATCACTATCACTAGCATTATCATTTCCACTACTATCATCATCACTTTGTACCTTTTGATCACCCTTGGTCATGAGGCATAGGTGTGTAGAGGATGATGGCGGCAGGTGATGGTGGAGATAGTGAAGACCCAATTACAAGAGCAGCCACCTTCTCCTTCTCATTATCATTTTCACCATCAGATGAGACACTTGATGATTCAATGTTCATGAGCCAATCACCAACAATATAAGCCTTGCCATTCTTCTTCTTGTAATATTCCTTCTTCTTGCCATCCTTCTTCTTGTATGGCTTGTTTTTCTTCTCATCATCATCACTTGAGTCATCTTTCTTGCCCTTGTACTTCTTGTACTTGTCTTTCTTAGGTTTGGGGCATTGATGAGCTAGAAGACCAAGATCTCCACAATTGTAGCAATCCATTTAGAGATGTGCTTTCTCTTGCTACTAGTGAAGAATTTCTTCTTCTTGCCATCGAACTTGACACTATTTTTGTTTAGCTTTTTGAGCATCTTGGTGGTTCTTCTCACCATGAGAGCAAGACTTGCATCATCAACTTCATCATCACTAGAGCTATCAAGAGAAAACTTTTCTTTGCTCCTCTTCTCTTTGATAGCCTTGAATGCTAAGTCTTTCTTCTTGGATGAAGAGGAGCCCTCTTGAGGAGTGATGTGCATGTACATCTCATGTGCATTGATCTTCCCCAATATTTGAGTTAGCGTATTAGTGGAAAGATCACTTTGATGAAGCATTGTCACAATATGCCCATACTTGTCAATGGGGAGGAAATTCAAGATCTTTCTCACAACATTGGATGGTTGCATTTGAGTGAGAACAAGCCCATTGACTTCCTCTATAAGAACATTCAAGCGAGAATACATTTCATTAGCACTTTCATTAGGAAGCATTTCAAATGAATTAAGCTTCATCATCACAAGATGAAAGCATTCCTCACGCTCACTCTTGGTTCCCTCAGGGAGTGCACAAATATCTAACCATAGAGCATGGGAGTCTTTGTGGTTCTACACACGGTTAAGGACAACCTTGCAAAGGCCTCTAAGGAGGGTGTTTCTAGACTTTGCATTTTGCTTCTCTAATTGACATCATCACCAACAAGGTTGGCGGGATCCTTATGTTTTGGGAAGCCTTGTGTGATAGTTCTATACACTCCAACATCTATAGCCTCTAGGTACACCACCATGCGAATTTTCCAATAAGGAAAATCATCTCCCTCAAAGACGGGAGGGGGTCCATCCACATGGGACATCTTGCTCTAGGTGGTTAAGCCTAATTTAAGGAGCATAAGGCTTTGATACCAAGAGGAGGGTGAATTGTACTAATCTAAAATTTCTTGCAATAATTAAGCTCTATACTTAGCCCATTTTACCCCTTGTGCCTAAAAGTGTTCTCTATTGTTCTACCGTACAAAAGTTTTGTAACACCCTAAAATTTGCTCCTTTTAGAAATGTAGTTAAATTGATTTAATTTCGTATTTTTGTGCTCATGAAACATAGGAAAATAATAATTTTCATTATTTTAAAATTTATCATAGGGCTTAGCAACATGGTTGTGCATACATGTTGGTGCATTTGATTTATTTAGTTCAGTGGTTTTGATTAAAAATCAAAATGGTTTGAATAGCTTTTGGAAAGAAATTAAAAACGGCTTTGAAGTAAAACAAAATTTGAAAATAAAAGAATTTAAAAAGTTGTAAGATTTATTTTTGGCAAACTTACCAAAATTTCACATTTTTCTTTGAATTGAAAAGTATATTGGAAATAATATTTGAACTTGATTTGATCCTTAACTTAAATTGGTTTTGAAATAGGAAAGAGAAAAGGATTTGAAAAAAATGGAAAAAAAACACGCCCTCCTTCTTCCCTTAGGCCTGGCATGCTTCTCTTCCTCTCATGCGGCCTAGCTTCCCTCTACCCAGCAGCCCACATGCAGGCCTGCTCTTCTCCCTCCTTGTAGCCAGCAATGCCAGTGGCCCATCCCTCCTTTCCCCGCCTTGACGCTGGCCCATCCCCGCGTCCCAGCGTCACCCGCTCCCTCTTCGCTCGTGGGCTGGCCCAGCCCCGAAGCTACTATGCATGCTTCTCCTCTCCCTCTCTATTTGTCTGACGAATCAACCCCATGCCCTGTGTCACTAATGATGCAGCCCCACCTTTCAGTTGCTTCCTTTTCCTTGTGTCGTCATCGCTCTAGACTCTGTCGCCGCGACATCCTGCTATTTCCCTATCAACTCGAGCTAGCCGACGAGCTTTACCCCATGGAAGTCCCTACTGCTCCACCAAGCTCGGTGCTGCCTCTGGTCCATCTCCATTCACATATAGTGCCTAGGTGAGCTCATCGTCGCTCTCTCGGTATCCCAATGCTCTCCTTTTGGTCAACCAAGGCCCTAGGCCTTTTCTCTAGTTGCCCTAGCGAGGTGCTCGCCGTCGTACATGGCGCCACTGGCCAAGAGCTATGCATGCATTGCCCTATTTCACTTTGCTAGCTAGATTGATGACATCGCATGAGGTCATGATGAGTTTTGTGGTTGTTTTCCTTTAAGAAAACAAATCCAGAAATACAATGGAAATACACATATACTTACGATCATCCTGAGTCGTCCGCGTTGAGATCAATGGCCCAGATTAGAACATACCCCTTCATAGGCCATCTTGCTAAAGAGCCCCTTGGTTTTCAGATATTTGAACCCACGGTCCATTGTGTATTTCATAGATTATGCTTTCTTCTTTTAAAAGCATATTTTGTTCGGTTGACTTCAAAAATATGTTTTCATCTATTTATAGTTTTGCCACTGATCTGGTTTTAGCCATAAAATCTCTATTTTAACTCCAATTTGATCTGTTCAAATTGTGTTAGGTTCATAATTTCATAATCTACATGTTCATACTATGGTTAAGTAGGTTTTAAACTTTTAAAATTCAAGGTTAGATTTAATCTATTGTTTTATTAAAGGAAATCTTGCTTAAATTCATATCTTCTACGTTTTAGCTCTGAATTGACCCATTCAAGTTGTGCTAGATTCATTGCAACAAGATCTACACGTTAGTAACAATGTTTATCATGACACTATTTCTAGAATTTCATGGTTTAAACACTAATTTGAATAATAATTATGCAACTTGATTTTATAAATAAAATATGATTTGTTTTACTTTAGTTTTATAATTCAAATCTAAATTTGACTTGATTCAATTTATATTATTTATAAAATATCTAATATAGTTAAAATAAATAAAGCCTATAGTTTTCTTTTCCATGTGTAAAGCAAATCTTTCGGTAGTTGTATCTTTTCAACCATAGCTCCGATTAGAGTGCTTCTTGTGTCTGTGTGTTCGTAGCAATACGTAGAATCGCATTTCAAACTCTTTTACTTATTTTTCTCTGATTGGTGTACTATTCTAATCTAGATCTATTATTTTCTTTGTGTATGATTGAATGGATGCTTGTGTGGTGCTTTATGATCTTGTCCAGTCGATGAGTTATACATGGTTAATCAAGAAGCAGATCTTTGAAGTTTGGACTTGAAGAAGGATCTAATTTTAAGGCAAGTATGGCATGGGATCTTCCTTGTTGTCCTATACACCTTTAATCATTTAATCCATACTGCATGTGTCTACCTTGACTACCACTAAGGATTTCCTAGTACTTTCTACCTTGTGCCTTGTTACCTATGAGGTATTGCATTGGGTAGTATGATGATAGTGCTCAACTAAGCCATGATCTTGTAACTTGACTAATGGTATATGCAATAAACACTAAAAGATGCTTTTTAGCAACATGGAAATAGGGGGCTAGAGTGTTTAGCTACTTTCTAAATGCTCTAGATTCCTCTCCCTAAGGACTTATCCGTAAGTGATCATCCAGGACCTATAGAACAACTATGAGGGCTATATGGCTCTGGCTTTAGCTTAGTATGAGGAACTTTCCTAGCTTGTTAGTGGTTACCTTTATGGCATAATAGGGGCTCCGATTTGTATGATCTCGGCCTACCAAGAGGGTGCACCTTGGTTTCTTTGTATTTTGTTAGTCACCCCTTGGAGGGGGGTTCATGCCTATTGATGGGAAAACCTTAGCGGCCCTAACTTGTTAGATGAACCTTTGAAAGGCTTCATAGTGAACCTTGCCAACCTTCCTTGGTAGTGGGTCAAGGGGTTGATCACCTCGGGCAAAAGGGTAAATCATGACTCACAGTAAAAGTGTACAACCTCTGTAGAGTGTAAAACTAGTATATCAGCCGTGCTCACGGTCACAAGCGGCCTTGGAACATTTATGGAATAGATGATGAACACTAATGATACTAATGATAAAGATGCTCACTAATGATTACTGTTTAAGCTATTCATTATTCATGTTTACCTAATCATGTGTTTATACGGGCTTATGATAAGTTTGATGTTACTCAACTGCTTAAAATCAGGACTCATTAAAAGCTAAATATAGTTAAACTAGTGTCAGCCTTTTGAGCCTCATGAACCCCATGTTATATTTGTTGAGTACGACATGTACTTACACTTGCTTTACTTTTTAAATCTTTGGAAAAATCCTAGATGGGTACCAGATTGTTAGAGTTTGGAGGAATTAGGCTTGTGATCAACCAGTCAATTGTCCCTATAGAATTGGAGTCTTCACCTGAAGATCAGAGTTGCCTTTCCGCTATTTGTTGTCTAAGGTTAAATCCTTTATACTAAGTACGTTATATATTGAGCATTGTTTTTCGATATTTCCCTTATTTGTAGCTATATGTGAGATTTGACTTTTTGGGCCTACATATGGTGTGTATCTAGTTTTGTTCTTAAAACTGGGTGCAACAAAGTGGTATCAGAGCAATACTGACTATAGGATGCAAGCCTAGTATAAACTAGTCATTTTAAGGTTTAGAAGTTGCTACAAAAATCCTTGCTCTACAAACCTTGATATTTTCTTCTCTAC
Organism: Miscanthus floridulus; assembly: GCF_019320115.1. Lineage (NCBI taxonomy): Eukaryota > Viridiplantae > Streptophyta > Magnoliopsida > Poales > Poaceae > Miscanthus > Miscanthus floridulus. The sequence goes on along the minus strand of NC_089581.1, from coordinate 96,503,388 downwards.
TATATCTCCACCCTTGTTATTCATCTCTACCTTGGTGCTTATTTTAAAGTCCTTGTCCTTATCTTCATGCCTTGATTTGATATGCTTTTAGAATTGTCCCTCGTCCCCTTCTTGTGTAATCTAAAGATGAGTCTTAGGATTGTTACCCCTAGTACAATGAGGACGATAGTATCGCAAGTTGAGTCAATGATTGAGTTGTGCACCTTTATTGCTTTGTTGAATTGTCATTATGCTTATGCTTGTTTTGAATCTTTGTAATGATTGCAATGATCTTGTTGGGTTCCCACAATATCTTTTAGTTTATAGGCCTAAGGTATAAGGATCAGTGAAATAAATAGTTGGGTTATGGTTTTCTTTTGTTCTCCTGATCCTACCTTTCAGAGTAGTCTGCATTCTTTAGCTTATATCACTGAGTTTGGACAATTAGAAATCTATAGAAAATTCTGGACAATAGTACACTTCAATATCTTTCTCTAAGCACAAGAATCAGCCTGATAACTATTTTGGTTATGGAGATATGAAAATCACAAAACAATGCATCTGTGTTGTTTGGATCCTAGAATAGTTTCTCTTGTGCACTATTTTAATCCAAGCTAACTGTAGAATTTGGAAAAGTATTCTATATGAAAGTTGTGGAGAATTTGATACGCTTTCCAATGGTATAATCTACAATATCATTGGATTAAGAAATGAGAGTTACATCTGTTTTTACTGCGCTATTGTTTTTCTACTCGCGAGGAACTCTAGATTTTTTATTCTTGCCGATACACGAGACTATCATTGGGATGTCAAAACTTCTTGATACTAGTTAGTTCATCTATAAAAAGGTGCAAGTTACCCTTCTTGTGTCCCCTGGTTGATGTTTTCTTAAGGGGGTAGCCAAGCAAAAGAACATGCAAGGCGAAGGTTTCATATGTTCTGGTGCTTCACTTGGAAGTATAGGTTATGCCTCTGGATGAGAGACCACCATCAAGCATAGATGGATAATTTGTTGGGTCATCTACAAGGAACTGATGTATTCATCAAGAATTGATCTTCTCTTCGAGCTATTATCAATTGGGAGTCAATCTTTGACATACTGAGGATAGGTTGGTATGGATGACAAAGGAAGGAGATATTGGACATCTACCACTGATTTAATTGAGACTCAGAACATCTCAATGTTTCACTAAGTTAGCAAGTGAGTTTTTTTAAAGGAAGTTCTCTTCTTGGGATATGTTATTTTTAATGGTAAAAAAATAGGGAGAAGAACTTGAGAAAAGCAAATGATGAGTTTGGTTGTAACCCACCCTAGTATGTAAGAGTGACGTAGGGTTCCTTGGAATAGTAAGATCCTATCAGAGGTTCGTTGAAGGTTTTTCAAAGGTCATTAGAAGATGGTTATAGTGGTATTGGGAAATATTATTAAGTTCGTTTGGATCTAGAGACCTCAACTAAGTAGTCCAAGAAAAGGTTGGAGTAAAAAAAACTATGTACTAGCTTTGTTAGATCAGGACAAGAGTTTTTATATCTACAATGATGCACCTTGCCAAGATGTGTGATGTGTCCTTATATGAGAAGAAAAGTAGTGGCTTGTTCATTAAGTCAACTAAGGAAGCGTGAGATGAACTACATAACATGTTGTTTGGAGTTATTCATTGTGAAGCATGGAAGTACTATCTTTTTGGAAGTAAAAGTGACATCTAGGAGGATCACAAGAATCTACAGGACATCTTCACTAAGATGGTTTTGAGCTTGTGTTATCCTCATTGGAATGAGATTGATTATGACTTGGAAAAGTGCTATCACTTGGAGAAGCAAAAGTCATGGCCCATGCCCTTAGCAACAGAGAATTGTGCTAAGAAAGTTCGGATGACACCAAGGACTAAGAATTGTATTCCAAGTTCGAGCAACTTAACCAAAATCATTAATGTTTTAAAGATTGGTGGTAGATTCCCCTTCTAACCAAGAGATTCGTTAGGCTTCGTTGGAAGGTGAATATTTTAAGAAAAAGAATTGATATTATGGACTAAAAAGTAAAGGTGGCCTAGTGATTGGAGTTACCTAGGCATGGTCCGAAGAACCTATCCAAATCTTGGAATCAGTTTGGCAAGTTACTTGGAGTAAGATTAACAGGTACGCAAAGTAAAGTGGAATCCTTATCAAGACGATGGAACTACACGAGGAAGTAAAGAAGAATCCAAAGATGGAGTATCCCTATCTCCTAGTTGACATCTTCCGAATCTCGGGGGCGAGATTCATCTTAAGGGGGTAGAATTATAACACCCTAAAATTTGCTCCTTTTGGAAATGTAGTTAAATTGATTTAATTTCATATTTTTGTGCTCATGAAACATAGGAAAATAATAATTTTCATTATTTTAAAATTTATCATAGGGCTTAGCAACACGGTTGTGCATATATGCCAATGCATTTGATTTATTTGGTTGAGTGGTTTTGATTAAAATTCAAAATGGTTTGAATAGCTTTTGGAAAGAAATTAAAAACGGCTTTGAAGTAAAAGAAAATTTGAAAATAAAAGAATTTAAAAAGTTGTATGATTTATTTTTGGAAAACTTACCAAAATTTTACATTTTTCTTTGAATTGAAAAGTATATTGGAAATAATATTTGAACTTGATTTGGTCCTTAACTAAAATTGGTTTTGAAATAGAAAATAGAAAAGGATTTGAAAAAAATGGAAAAAAACGCGTCGTCCTTCTTCCCTTAGGCCCGGCCTGCTTCTCTTCCTCTCCTGTGGCCCATCTTCCCTCCACCTAGTAGCCCACGCGTAGGTCTGCTCTTCTCCCTCCTCACAGCCAGCAAGGCCAGTGACCCACCCCTCCTTTCCCTGCCTTGACACTGGCCCATCCCTGCGGCCTAGCATCACCCGCTCCCTCTTCGCTCATGGGCCGGCCTAGCCCCGAAGCTGTCGTGCACATGTCTCCTCTCCCTCTCTATTTGTCTAACAAACCAACCCCATGCCTTGTGTCACTAACGATGTGACCCCACCTATCAGCTGCTTCCTCTTCCTTGTGTCATCGCCGCTCCGGACTCTGCCACCGTGGCATCCTGCTGTTTCTCCGTCAACTCGAGCTAGCCGATGAGCTTTACCCCATGGAAGTCGCTGTTGCTCTGCCAATCCCGGTGCCGCCTCTGGTCCATCTCCATTTGCGTATAGTGCCTAGGTGATCTCGCCATCGCTCTCTTAGTATCCCAATGCTCTCCTTTTGGTCAACGAGGCCCTAGGCCTTTTCTCTAGTTGCCCTAGCGAGGTGCTCGCTGCCATACATGGCGCCACCGGCCATGAGCCGTGCATGCATTGCCATGTTTCAATTTGCTAGCTAGCTTGATGACATCACATGAGGTCATGCATGAGTTTTGTGGTTGTTTTCCTTTAAGAAATCAAATCCAAAATAAAATGGAAATACACATATACTTACGATCATCCTGAGCCGTCCGTGTTGAGATCAATGGCCCAGATTAGAACATACCCCTTCGCAGGCCATCTTGCTAAAGAGCCCCTCGATTTTTGGATATTTCAACCCATGGTCCATTGTCTATTTCATAGATGATGCTTTCTTCTTTTAAAAGCGTATTTTGTTCGGTTGACTTTAAAAATACATTTTCATGTATTTACAGTTTTGCCACTGATCTTGTTTTAGCCATAAAATCTCTGTTTTAACTCTGATTTGATTCGTTTAAATTGCGTTAGGTTCATAATTTCATAATCTACATGTTCATACTACTGTTAAGTAGGTTTTCAACTTTTAAAATTTGAGGTTAGATGTAATCTATTGTTTTATTAAAGGAAATCTTGTTTAAATTCATATCTTCTACGTTTTAGCTCCGAATTGACCCGTGCAAGTTGTGCTAGATTCATTGCAATGAGATCTACGTGTTAGTAATAATGTTTATCATGACACTATTTCTAGAATTTAATGGTTTAAACACTAATTGGAATAATAATTATGCAACTGGATTTTATAAATAAAATATGATTTGTTTTACTTTAGTTTTATAATTCAAATCTAAATTTGACTTGATTCAATTTATATTATTTATAAAATATCTTATATAGTTAAAATAAATGAAGCCTATAGTTTTCTTTTCCATGTATAAAGCAAATCTTTTGGTAGTTGTATCTTTTCAACCGTAGCTGCAATTCGAGTGCCTCTTGCACCTATGTGTTCGTAGCGATGCGTAGAATCATGTTTCAAACTCTTTTACTTATTTTTCAGTGATTGGTGTACTATTCTAATCTAGATCTATTGTTTCTTTGTGTATGATTCCATGGATGCTTGTGTGGTGCTTTATGATCTTATCCAGTCGGTGAGTTATACGTAGTGAATCAAGAAGCAGATCTTTGAAGTTTTGGACATGAAGAAGGATCCAATTTTAAGGCAAGTAGAGAATGGGATCTTCCTTGTCCTATGAAAGCATCTAGGCCCCTAGTTGGGTTTTGGTGATTAATGACAATACGAGATTACTGTGACTAACATGTGTTTTGTAGATGCAATTAAGTTCTATCATGGTAATGGAAATTGATTAGGCAATCATGGTTGTCATGCCCCTACGCTAACGCAGAGTCTGGTTAGTTCATTAGATCAAGGAGAAGTCATCTAGATGCGATCAGACGATGAGTGAAATGTGACCAAATGCTGGGTGCTAGAGTTCGGTCAACTGTAGTAAGGTTCTAGAGGGAGAATCCTGATCAGACGCGTCCAGTCAGTGCTGATCGGATGTGTTCGGTCAGTGCTGATCGGACGCTGGTTAGGTTTCGGCTACTGACCAGATGCTGGGTTCTAGAGTCTAGTCAACATCAGTAAGGTTCTAGAGAGCAGTTTTCATGACCGGACGTGTCTAGTCAGTGCTAATTGGACGCTGGTCAGTGTTTGGCCACAACATAACTGCTTGGTGGTGGGGAGAACTGACCAGAGCGTCCGGTCAACTTGATCGGAGCGTCCGATCACACCATAGAGGCACATAACAGTTTGTTTTTAATGAGGGGTTATAAATACTTCCTCTATTCACTCAAGGGATCACTTTTGCTCATTTCAATAGCTGAGAGACACCCTTGAGAGTGCCAAGGAGAGCAAGGTCCTAGTGAGGTGATTGAGATTTGAGAATCCAAGAGAGAGACCTCATTAGTGAAAAGAGGGTAGCAAGTGTGCATCCACCCTTCTCATTAGGCTTGTTGTGGTCAAGTGAGGGTTCTTGCTTATTACTCTTGGTGATCGCCATCACCTAGACGGCTTGGTGGTGATTGGGAGTTTGGTGATCATCCGATGGAGCTTGTGGTTGACCCAACTCAAGTTGTGAGCGGTTGTGGGTGATTCACCACGATGGAGTGTCAAAGAATCAACCCATAGAGAGCACTTGATCCTTGTGCAGATCAAGGGGGAGCTACACCCTTGCGCGGGTGCTCTAACGAGCACTAGTGGGGAGTGGCGACTCTCTGATACCTTGGCAAAACATCATCGTGTTCCTCCTTCTCTCTTTAATTTGAGCATTTACTTTGAGCAATTCAATTCTTGTCTTTACATTCATAGAATTGCCATGCTAGAGTAGGATTTGAACTTAGGGTGCAAAACTTTTGTGCGGTAGAACATTAGAAACACTTTCTAGGCACAAGGGGTGAAGTGGGCTAAGTGTAGGGTTTAATTATTGCAAAGAATTAGCCCAATTCACTCCCCCCCTCTTGGGCATCTTGATCATTTCATCCTATACACCTTTAATCATTTAATCCATACTACATGTGTCTACCTTGACTACCACTAAGGATTTCCTAGTACTTTGTACATTGTGCCTTGTTACCTATGGGGTATTGCATTGGGTAGTATGATGCTAGTGCTCAACTAAAGCCATGATCTTGTAACTTAACTAATGGTATATGCAATAAACACTAAAAGATGCTTTTTAGCAACATGGAAATAGGGGGCTAGAGTGTTAAGCTACTTTCTAAATGGTCTAGATTCCTCTCCCTAAGGACTTATCTATAAGTGATCATCCAGGACTTATAGTACAGCTATGAGGGCTATATAGCTCTGGCTTTAGCTCAGTATGAGGACCTTTTCAAGCATGTTAGTGGTTACCTTTATAGTGCAAGAGGGGCTTCGATTTGTATGATCTTGGCCTACCAAGAGGGTGCACCTAGGTTTCTTTGTATTTTGTTAGTCACCCCTTGGAGGGGGGTTCATGCTTATTGATGGGGAAACCTTAGCGGCCCTAACTTGTTAGACGAACCTTTGAAAGGCTTCATAGTGAACCCTGCCAACCTTCCTTGGTAGTGGGTCAAGGGGCTGATCACCTTGGGCAAAAGGGTAAATGTAACAACCCAAAAATCCATACACTAAAAATACCAACTACAAAATTTTTCTCAAAACCTCCATGTGATGATGAGTGTCATGTAAAGTAACCCAACTAGGAATTGCATTGGAGGTAACCCAACCTAAGTCAATACATAAGCATAGCATGTCATATGTTGATTATGATTATTAATTTCTATTAAATAGATGTTGCATACATGATTAACTTAAATTGTGATTTGGATTCTCATTGCTTTATGTTATGACTAAAAATTCTATAAAGTTTATTACTAAACAAAATTCCCTAAACTCCAATGAACAAGTTACCTCAGTTTTAAATTCAAAATCTAAACCAAATTTGAATTTAAACAATGGAAAGGAAATGAAAAACAAAAAAAGAAAAGAAGAAAGGGAGAAGAAGGCCTCGCAGCCCAGCCGCTCGGCCCAGCTAGCCCCAGTGCGCGCATGGCCCAACTTGCGGCCCAGCAACACCCGCATGTCTCCCTGCCTCCGCCTACAGCCGCTACCGCTAGACCCCACGTGTCAGCCGCACGACGCCCACGCCCATGCTTCTCCCCGCCTTTGCTCGCTGCCGCTGCTGCTGGACCCCACATGTTAGCCCTACTATTCCTCTTCTCCACGCCATGCATGACCACTGCACGACAGAGCCCTGATAGCAATGGTAGGGTGGGCCAGGGGGTCACGCCCGAGCCATGGCCTTGCCCCCCCCCCCCCTTGGCGCAGTGCCCACGCCAACGCTATGCCAACCACCCACGCCCCGCAAGCCGCTCGATGCGCTCAGCGCGATCCTTAGCCATCCGTCGTGGAGCTCAAAGCTCTGGCTATAAGAAGCCCTAGCCCTAGAGCCCTAGCGATCGTCCATCACCCGCCGCCATTTGGTGGCCATACGCTACGCATCGGAACTAAGAGAGAGGAGGGAGAAGGGGAAGGAAGGAGAGGAAGAAAGCGTCGAAGCCACCGCGGAGGAGGACGTCGTCGGAGCCAAAGACAGCGCCGGCGCTTCATCACTGATGTGGCTCGGCATGACACTACACGGCCACACTAGAGCTGCACGGCCTCGCATCGACACGGCATCGCCATCCAGTCTTCCACGCTAGACCTCACCGTCGGCCATGGCGCTCCATGCCTAGAGCACATAGGCCAGTGCCTTGCCTCAGCCACTTAGAACACATGCACCCACACGCACACCGAGACCACCGTGACACCCCATCAGAGCCCATAGCGCACCAGCGTGCGCATCGCCGTCGACACCGTGTCACCATGACTGTGGGAGCCCCAAACGGCCACCTAGGAGTCCGAAAGCCCCACTTGAGCCCTGGACGCCTTCATCATGCACCCACGGGACAACCGTAGAAGCCCTATCTGCCCAGCACTAGCCACCGGAGAGCCGATGTGCGCGACCTCGCCACCGGCGAGCCCTGCCGAGCCGCCACTCGCCATGGCCAGCACCTTGGGGAGCTCTGGTCGCCACCTTGACCCTGCAAACGCAGTCGCCGTGGCCCGGGGAAACTTTTCCCCTCATCAATCAGACACCAGCCTCGCCATAGAGGCTCATCGGTCAAGATTGCCACCGGTAGGAGCACCACCGTGGGGAAAACAGGGGAACACCCCCCCTCGCTGGCCACCTGCGCGTGCACCCGGAGTACCTGGACCATGCCTAGGAGGCGATGGGTGGACTCGGTCCACCATAGACTAGTCTGTGGTCCATGGACCAGCACCACTTAGTCCACCGTAGACTGCAGCCATGGACCATAGCCTAGTAAGAGCCCATGGCCATGACGTGGCCACGTCACAGCATGCCACGTGTTCGGCTCGGCCCGACCTAGACCGGCCCAACCCGAAGCCCAACCGGCCCAGTTCGGACCCGGCCCGTATTGACCATTGACTGGTCAACGCTGACCATTGACCTGGCCCCACCTGTCAGTGACACAGACACCCTAGACCCACACGTCAGATGCTGACGTCATGATGACATCACGTGGGACCCACATGTCGGAAGCCAGCATAGCCGAGGTGACGTCATGCTGATGTCACGCTAACATCAGCTGCTGACGTCAGTAGACCAGGCCCACATGTTAGTGACCGTGATGGTTGACCATTGACCGTTGACTCATCGGTGACTGACGTTGACTTGACCGGACCCACCTGTTAGTGACCCAATAGCTTTTGGCCCCACCTATCGGTTTGGACGATGTTGATGATGTCATGCTGACGTCATGCTAATGTCAGCTGGGACCCACCCGTTAGCTCAGAACCATGATGCTGACGTCATGCTGATGTTAGCATGCCACGTGGACCAACCACAGCTTGACACGTGTCAGCCCAGGATTAATTCGGCCTTTATTCAATTTCAGAAATGATTTAAACTTTGGAAATTCATAACTAATTCATACGACCTCGGAAAAATATGAAACTAGGACCAAAATTCATCTAAAATCAAGCTCTACGCAATGAACCCATGTTTGAGTGCATTTGGCTCTTTTGAATTTCCCTTGCTTCTTTGTGCTATTTCTATAGACGTCGCTAACGCGACTATAATGCGAACGAGGCAGACTCGGAGGAGAACCTGATGGACAAGGACCGTGAGTACTGTGAGGAGAACGGAGATGACTACACTAAAGGTACCACATCCCACCCAATCTCGTAGCACCTATTACGCATGGCTAATATAGAACTGCTATCGCTTTACTTTACTGCTACAATTATATTATGCTAGGACTTGCATGGTAGTATGCTTGCTTGAAAGCCTTTACCTTGACGCAACCTTATCCCTGCATACCCTGCTATTAGGCTAGACACACGCTTACTGCTATATATTTCATTACTTATACTTCTACTACACTCCTACTACATGCGTGGTGGAAATTGGGTTACCTGGACTATGGGGAGAGTGCTGCGTGTGTGACTTGGGTGTGTGGAGGGTGAGGGTTGTGTCGACCGAGTTGGAGTATACGATGAGCCTGGGGCAAGTCTTGCTATGGGATGCTACCTAGGCACCCCTGGAAATGGATACCTATGGTGGGTAAATGGTATATGAGGTGGACCTGGGTGTGAACCTGTGACGGGTGGAGCCCAGGATGGAGGTGCTGTGGTGGCATGATGAAAGGAAACCCTGATGGAGACATTTTGGCTTGGTCACCCCTAAGGACTTACTAGTACTCAGATTCACCAGGAAGCCTTACGTACCACTCGCCCAATATGGTGCGGGACGGCTAGACTACTTGGTAGGATATTGCCACTACTGCTAGGTTGATAGCGAATAGTGTAAGGAGGTACGGGGCATGGAGGATTTCCCCCACACCCTTCCGAGACTTCATGGAGACCTTGTGGACATGGCTCATGACTCATAGTTTCAGCCACCCCAGATTTGACTTGGGGTGAACCAGGGCTGAATGGTAGAGTGGCATTATCCTAGGCTAGCAAGTAGCTGGAATCAGCCTAGTTGATGATGGTCAGTGAGGAAGGCGGATCTTGTGGTTATGTAAAACCTCTACAGAGTGTATGGTTGATCGATCGATACATGTGCCGACTTGTCAGCTATGGACCTTTCCTAAGTTTCGCTTAAACTAGATAGTGAGATGAGTCCTCTTCTTCCCCCGTGAGAGAGTGTTGGTCGTAGCCAGGGGCTATGGGCCTTGAGACAGTGCCGAGAGGGAGTTGGCCTATCGACTGAGCGATGGTATGGTATGGAGATGGTGGTATGTCGATCCTAGGATCAAAACCTAGCTTGGAAAAAGGGAATGGAGTGGAATGTGTGTGGGAATGGTGTTAAAACTTGACAAACTATTACTATTTTACTTGATATGCTAATGCATAGGAAACCCCAGCTTTATAGGTTCCTTTGACTATGTCCCACTTGCATCCAATTTCCACAAAGCAATGCTCATAGGGATGGGAGTGGTCAGTACAAATCGTACTGATAAATTTTGGCACACAGGTTCTGCTGAGGAGTATAGCTCCGAGGAGTTTGATGGATGAGGGGTTCATGCCTACGCTCAAGTTTGGCGATCTTATCTTCAAGCTATTCTAAATGAATGCTACTTTTGATTCCGCCAATGCGGCGATGTAATAAATCATGTAATTCTGCACTATTTGTACTCTGATATTATCATTGTATGGATGTGATATTGGACTGGAATTTGGGTAATATGATCTACAACAATCTTATTACACTTCGACGCTGTGGATTTCCCTTCGTGGAAATTTGGGGTCATTTCAGTTGGTATTAGAGCCATACTCAACCTTAGGACGAAACCCTTAGAAATGGATGATAGAATAAGATGTAAACAGCCCTTCTTTCGGTTATATACCGACCCTGCATTTACTTTTATGCAAGGCTTCTCTATTTATTGACCTGCTAACACCTATCCCCTTGAAACATGTAGATGGCAACAAACGTCGACTGGCCGCCACTAGGACCGCTACCTCTGGACCACGCCAAGCTTACCTTTGACCTACGTGAGCTCGGGGGTTTTGCATAGACCCTCTGCCGAGTTCTCATCACATTAGGTGTCCCTGATGAGCTTGTCAAGGTCACCTGCACCGGGAAGCCAGCTAAGGAAGGAGGAATCGAAGGACCGATTGTCACCTCAGTGGAGTTCCCAGCTAGCACTACCTTACCTTCTAACCCAGCTTTCACCGAGTTGACTATAGAGGACACAGTCAAGGAGGGACTATGAGCTATCTCACACAAGGCACTTCGTAGAGTGATGAGGGACCACTATGAGCACCTGAAGACGACAGAGTTCCATCTACTTCCCTAGGCCCTCGACCTCAGCCTTACCCCCAGTGAGCAGAGTTTCGCAGCAGGCAGAGTTATCCTTGCCAAGGAGGATAGATGCCTTTGTGTCTTAGCTATTCACCTACTGGAGCAGGATAGGTATGTGGCCTAGCTAGAGTAGAGGAGACATCAGGACTAGGCCCTCTGGTGGGAATACTAGCAGCGAGACTCGTAGGGAGCATAGGAGCAAGCTAGTCTACTGGAGACAGTTGCCAAGCTGTAGGCCGAGCTCAACCGTCGTGAGGAGGACCACAGAGCCAAGGTCACTGACTTACAAGACAAAGCAGCCAACCTAGGCAACAGGAACTGCTACCTTGATAGCAAGGTCTTGGAGTTATAGAGTGAGTTGGACGACAAGAAGGCTGAGTTCAACCATAGAGGAGACAGAGAGAGATCCAAGGGGATTGATATGCTGAAGATCCAATCTCAAAACAAGACCCTGACTCAGGAGCTGGAGGAGTTTAGGAAGAAGGCCGTTCGCAACCAGGGTCACCTGATCGAGGCACTCAGGCAGACCGAGTACCTACAGGACAAGTGTGAGAGGACATGGCAGGCTTGGTAGAAGGCTGATAGGAAGCGCCTCAGGGAGATGAAAGGTATGTGGGATCAGCTACCCAAGGAGGTTCGCAGCAAGACAGCCTAGGATAGAGGAGTTTGAGTTAACCCCGACTTGCCTCAACCTAGATGCCTGCCCTACCCTATCGGGAGCCAAGCCTACTGAGGAGCTCGCTAAGGCCTTGAAGTACGTGTCCTGACTTCACAAGTGTAACGAGGAGATCAAGATCGAGAACAGTCGTATCCCAGCTGCGGTGTATGAGTTAGAGTAGATGACCCTGCATGGTCATGAGTCATGTCAGTAGCTTTCATAAGTTGTACCCCATGATGTACCCCTTATGAGATGTATTATGAGACACTATGAGTAGAATGATTCTCACACGTCTTCAAGTCTAGCTACTGGAGATGATGCTATGTAATAAAAACCATGTGATGAATGTTTTGGATCTTATTGCATCTTTATGAATCTTATTGCTTCTTTTGTAATGAGTGTTGGATAGCATAAATGTTTTTCTTTAAATTGTCAAAATCATGTAATCATATTGAACTATAAGCACTTATGGCACAAGCACTAAACTCTTTATGATCCGTGTTGCAGATGCCGAACCGCTGTTCTAATCGCCTAATGAATCGAGGACGTGCGCCCACCCCTAAACCAGTTGAACCCAATGGGGGACGTGGTGGCAACAACCATGGTCGTGGCCATGGCCATGGACGTGGAGGGATACCTTTCCACCTAGAGAATACTCCGCCGCCTGAGGAGAACATTCCTCCACCACCACCACTGAACCTGACAGAAATGATGGCACAATAGACCCAGCTTCTTATAGCTCTAGTTGAAGGAGCAAACCGTCACCAGGGGGGTCAGAAGAACGACTTCCAAAGGAAGCTAGAGGGATTTCTAAAGCTAAGGCCACCTACCTATGATGGCACTGACCCTGGCCTGCTTGTAGCCGATGACTGGCTCAAGGAAATGGAGAAGAAGCTTGACCTCACTACCTTCACCGATGATGAGTGTGTTGGAGCTACCACACACCAACTCATGGGTGCAGCACGTGCCTAGTGGGATAGTTTTAGTGACTCCCATGAGGACCCTGCCCACATCTTGTGGGATGAGTTCGCTGAAGCATTCACTGAGTATCACATTCCCAAGGGTATCATGGAGGCCAAAGCCAAGGAGTTCTGCAACATCAAGATGGGAAAATATAGGGTGACTGAGTACACTACTTGTTTTACCAACCTTCTATGCTATGCACCTTCTTATGTTGTGAACTCTGAGAAGGAGAAGCTATACTATTACCACAAGGGACTTAACCCGCACATCAAGCTGAAGTTTGGCGGTATTGAGAGCAACACATTGCATGCTCTGGTGGATCGCTGCATCCAGATTGAGAATGACCGTGCTAAAGCTAGAGAAGAGTATAGGGATAGAAAACATAAGCCTAAGGAGTCTCTTCATGGTCGTGATCACAAGAGGTTCCATAGAGATGCACCATCTAGGGAACGCTCTTGCCATAACAGGGACGACAACCTAGGATCGAGTAGGGGAAGTGGAGGCTACACCACCAAATACTCCCGCCCTGCTTAGGACCATTACACCCAGGACCATTATGCTTAGGACCGCAATAGTCAGGACCGTTTCAACCATCCCCACACAGCGAATGAATGCCCAGCACAGAACCGCTCCACACCAAGCACTGGAAACTGGAAGGCACCCACACCAACCCCTACAAGTGGTACGCCTTTCACCTGCTTTGCTTGTGGCCAACCAGGTCACAAAGCCACTGAGTGCCCTCAGAACTTAGCTACTCAGAAGTCTCAGTTCAAGGGATCTGCTACTCATGGATGTCTCAACCATCTGGACGTCGAGGAAGCACAAGCTGCCCCTAACATTGTGTACGGTATGTTTTTAGTTAATAGCAATACTGCATCAGTTCTATTTGACTCTGGAGCAACTTGTTCTTACATATCATCCAAGTTTGCACGAGATCATGACCTATCTGTAACCCCACGTGAAGATCCTATCATCACCAGCTCACCTTTAGGAGACCTAAAATGCACCCACATCTATAAGGGAGTGAGTCTTACCACTGAGGGTCTTATCTTCAAAGCCAACCTAACCCTGTTACCTTCCACGAACCTAGATGTCATCTTAGGTATGGATTGGTTAACCATTCACCGAGGTATCATATCATGTTCACCTAGATATGTCCAAGCGACCCACCCATCAGGCCAAGTCGTTAGATGTGAACCCCAGTCTGGAAAGTCCACCTCTATCCTATGTGCCCTTAAAGCAAGTTCAAAATCACAAAAAGAGGAGAAGACAGTTCATGATGTGCCAGTAGTAAGAGACTATCTCGATGTATTCCCTAAAGAATTACTGGGTATGCCACCAGACCGTGATGTTGAGTTCATCATTGATCTGTTACCAGGAACGGGACCCATTGCCAAGAGACCCTATCGCATGTTAGTTGATGAACTAACTGAGCTCAAGAAATAGCTTGATGAGCTCATCTCAAAGGGATATATCAGGCCCAGTGCTTCACCTTGGGGATCCCCTGTTCTATTTGTCAAGAAGAAGGATGGCTCAATGAGAATGTGCATTGATTATTGGAACTTGAATGCAGTCACCATCAAGAACAAGTACCCTCTACCAAGAATTGATGATCTGCTTGATCAGCTTCGAGGTGCAAAGTATTTCTCCAAGATTGATCTCAGATCAGGCTATCATCAGATGAAGATTCGAGAAAGTGACATCCCGAAGACAGTGTTTGTGACTAGGTATGGTCAGTTTGAGTTCACCGTGGTGTCCTTTGGACTCACGAATGCTCCCGCATACTTCATGAACATGATGAATAAGGTTTTCATGGATGAACTGGATAAGTTCGTGGTGGTATTCATTGATGACATCCTTGTCTATTCATCCACCGCTGAAGAACATGAACATCATCTGAGAATGGTGCTTGAGAAACTAGCCCAACATTAGCTATACGCAAAGTTCAGCAAATGTGAGTTTTGGCTATAGGAAGTTGACTTCTTAGGCCACGTACTATCAACTGAGGGTGTTGCAGTTGATCCAGCCAAGATTGAAGCTATGAAAGAATGGGATCAGCCCTGCAATGTGACAGAAGTCAGAAGTTTCTTGGGATTCGCTGGATATTATCGCCGATTCATTGAGAACTTCTCTAAGATAGCCTGTCCAATGACCAACCTCCTGAAGAAGACTAAGGAGTTTGAATGGATGCCCGCATGTGAGCAAAGCTTCTAGGAACTGAAACTAAAGCTTACCACAACTCCTGTGCTATCATTGCCTAATATCAGCAAAGATTTCGTGGTCTATTGTGATGCATCTCATCAAGGACTCGGTTGTGTGTTGATGCAAGATGGAAGAGTGATAGCTTATGCTTCTCGACAGTTGAAAGAACATGAGAACCATTACCCAACCCATGATCTGGAGTTAGCAGCAGTTGTGCATGCCTTGAAGATCTGGAGACACTACTTGATAGGCAACAAATGTGACATCTACACTGATCACAAGAGCTTAAAGTACTTTTTCACTCAAGAAGATTTGAATATGAGGCAACGCTGATGGCTTGAGTTGATCAAGGACTATGACCTAGAAATTCACTATCATCCGGGAAAAGCTAATGTAGTCGCAGATGCTCTTAGTCACAAGAGTTACTGTCACACCTTGATCACTAAATTAGTACCACCTGAGCTCAAGGGAGAGATTGATGATTTCCAACTAGAGATACTACCGCATGGCTTACTGAATGAGCTCCGCATATAGTATGATCTCACAGATCGCATCCATCAAGCTCAGAAAAGTTGTGAAGAGATTGAGTATCTCTGTGGTCTGATGAAACTAGGCTACAAGACCAACCACCAAGAAGATGAACAAGGAACCATCTGGTTCAAGAATAGAATCTACGTTCCATCTGACCTAGTACTACAAGGGGAAATTCTGTCGGAAGCTCATGATTCCAAATACCGTATTCACCCTGGAGGGTCAAAGATGTATCAAGACCTGAAGAAACACTTCTGGTGGAAAGGCATGAAAATAGACATTGCAGGACATGTGGCACATTGTGACACCTGCAATAGAGTCAAGGTTGAACATCAAAGGCCTGCAGGATTGCTAAAGCCTCTTGATGTTCTCGAGTGGAAATGGGAGAACATATCCATGGATTTCATAGTTGGATTGCCCCATTCACAGAAAGGCAATGATTCCATCTGGTGATTGTTGATCGCTTGACCAAGATTGCTTTGTACTAGTAAAGACCAAGACCAACGCCAAGAAATTAGCAGATCTATACATTGAACATATTCTCAGATTGCATGGAGCTCCCTCTAGTATTGTATCCGATCGTGGCCCTCAGTTTGTGTCTCAATTTTGGGAAGCCCTACACAGGTCCATTGGAACAAAACTTGACTTCAGTACCGCTTATCATCCACAGACAGATGGATAGACTGAATGAGTAAATCAGATCTTAGAAGACATGCTTCGCGCAAGTGTATTGAATTACGGCTCTGATTGGGAGAAATGCCTACCCTATGCAGAGTTCTCTTACAACAACAGCTACCAAGCCAGTATCAAGATGTCGCCATTTGAAGCTCTGTATGGCAGACCTTGTAAGACACCTTTGATGTGGTCCCAACCAGGAGAAAGATCGTTCTTTGACTCCGCCAAGATTCAAGATGCCGAAGAAGGAGTTGCATAGGTAAGAGAGAATTTGAGAATTGCTCAAAGTCGATACAAGAGCTATGCTGACAAAAGAAGAAGAGAACTGGAGTTCAATGTGGGGGACTTCATCTATCTCAAGGTATCCCCGCTACGTGGAATGGTTAGATTCCATGTGAAAGGCAAGCTTGCCCCTAGATTTGTTGGCCCATACAAGATTTGCAAGAGAATTGGAAAGCTCGCCTACAAACTTGAGTTACCTGAGGAATTGACGGGTGTACATCCTGTATTTCATGTATCCTAGCTACGCAAATGTTTAAGAGTACCCGATGAAGCAGTCCCAACTGGTACACTTGACATTCAAGATACACTTGAGTATAGAGAACATCCTGTCAGAATTCTGGGCAGAGATACCAAAGAGACCCGAAGCAAGACTATTCCTATGTGCAAGGTCCAATGGAGTAATCGTACCAAGAGAGAAGCAACATGGGAGAAAGAGTGTGACCTCCGGCTACGATATCCTTACCTCTTCAAAGAGTACATTACACTTTAATCTTGGGGACGAGATTCTATTAAGGGGGTAGGACTGTAACAACCCAAAAATCCACACACTAAAAATACCAACTACAAATTTTTTCTCAAAACCTCCATGTGATGATGAGTGTCATGTAAAGTAACCCAACCAGGAATTGCATTGGAGGTAACCCAACCTAAGTCAATACATAAGCATAGCATGTCATATGTTGATTATGATTATTAATTTCTATTAAACAGATGTTGCATACATGATTAACTTAAATTGTGATTTGGATTCTCATTACTTTATGTTATGACTAAAAATTCTATAAAGTTTATTACTAAACAAAATTCCCTAAACTCCAATGAACAAGTTACCTCAGTTTTAAATTCGAAATCTAAACCAAATTTGAATTTAAACAATGGAAAGGAAATGAAAAACAAAAAAAGAAAAGAAGAAAGGGAGAAGAAGGCCTCGCAGCCCAGCCGCTCGGCCCAGCTAGCCCCAGCGCGTGCGTGGCCTAGCTTGCGGCCCAGCAATGCCCGCGCGTCTCCCTGCCTCCGCCTGCAGCCGCTGCTGCTGGACCCCGCATGTTAGTCGCATGACGCCCATGCCCGCGCGTCTCCCCACCTTTGCTCGCTGCTGCTGCTGCTGGACCCCACACGTCAGCCCAACTATTCCTCTTCTCCATGCCACGCACGACCACCGCACGACAGAGCCCTGACAGCAATGGCAGGGCGGGCCAGGGGGTCACGCCCAAGCCATGGCCTTCCCCCCCCCCTTGGCGCAGCGCCCACGCCAACGCCATGCCAACCACCCACGTCCTGCAAGCCGCTCGATGCGCTCAGCGCGATCCTTAGCCGTCCGCCGTGGAGCTCGAAGCTCTGGCTATAAGAAGCCCCAACCCCAGAGCCCTTGCGATCGTCCATCACCCGCTACCATTTGGTGGCCATACGCTGCACACCGGAACCAAGAGAGAGGAGGGAGAAGGGGAAGGAAGGAGAGGAAGAAAGCGCCAAAGCCACCGCGGAGGAGGAGGTCGTCGGAGCTGAAGATGGCGCTGATGCTTTGTCACTGACGCGGCTCGACATGGCACTGCATGGCCACACCGAAGTTGCATGGCCTCGCATTGACACGGCATCACCATCTAGTCTTCCACGCCACCCACGATGAGCTTTCTCCCCTCTTTCGGTCTCTCTCTACCGTCAGACCTCACCGTCGGCCATGGCGCTCCATGCCTGGAGCGCATAGGCTAGTGCCTTGCCTCAGCCACTTGGAACACATGCACCCACGCGCACACCGAGACCACCGTGACACCCCACCGGAGCCCGTAGTGCACCAGCATGCGCATCGCCATCGACACCGCGTCGCCATGACCGTGGGAGCCCCAAACGGCCACCTAGGAGTCTAAAGCCCCGCTTGAGCCCTGGACGCCTTCGTCGTGCACCCACGGGACAACCGTAGAAGCCCAATCTGCCCAGCACTAGCCACCGGAGAGCCGGCGTGCGCGACCTCGCCACCGGCGAGCCCTGCCGAGCCGCTGCTCGCCATGGCTAGCACCTTGGGGAGCTCTAGTCGCCACCTTGACCCCGCAGACGCAGTCGCCGTGGCCCGGGGAAACTTTTCCCCACATCAATCAGACACCAGCCTCACCACAGAGGCTCATCGGTGAAGATCGCCGCCGGCAGGAGCACCGTCGTAGGAAAAATAGGGGAACACCCCCCCTCCCTCGCCGGCCACCAGCGCATGCACCCAGAGTACCTGGACCACGCCTGGGAGGCGACGGGTGGACTCGGTCCACCATAGACTAGTCTATGGTCCATGGACTAGCACCACTTAGTCCACCGTAGACCGCAGCCATGGACCATGGCCCAGTAAGAGCCCACGGCCGTGACATGGCCGCGTCACAGTGTGCCATGTGTTCGGCCTAGCCCGGCCCAGACCGGCCCAACCCAAAGCCCAACCGGCCCAGTTCGGACCCGGCCCATATTGACCGTTGACTGGTCAATGCTGACCATTGACCTGGCCCCACCTATCAGTGACACAGACACCCTGGACCCACACGTTAGATGCTGACGTCATGATGACATCACATGGGACCCACATGTTGGAAGCCAGCATAGCCGAGGTGACGTCATGCTGACATCAGCTGCTGACGTCAGTAGACCAGGCCCACATGTCAGTGACCATGATGGTTGACCGTTGACTCATCGTTGACTTGACCGGACCCACCTATCAGTGACCCAATAGCTTTTGGCCCCACCTGTCGGTTTGGACGACGTTGATGACGTCGTGCTGATGTCATGCTGACATCAGCTGGGACCCACCCATCAGCTCAGAACCATGGTGCTAATGTCATGCTGACGTCAACAAGCCCTGTGGACCAACCACAGCATGACACGTGTCAGCCCAGGATTAATTTGGCCTTTATCCAATTTCAGAAATGATTTAAACTTTGGAAATTCATAACTAATTCATACGACCTCGGAAAAATACGAAACTAGGACCAAAATTCATCTAAAATCAAGCTCTACGCAATGAACCTATGTTTGAGTGCATTTGGCTCTTTTGAATTTCCCTTGCTTCTTTGTGCTATTTCTATAGACGTCGCTAACGTGACTATAATGCGAACGAGGCAGACTCGGAGGAGAACCTGATGGACAAGGACCGTGAGTACCGTGAGGAGAACGGAGATGACTACACTAAAGGTGCCACATCCCACCCAATCTCATAGCACCTATTACGCATGGCTAATATAGAACTGCTATCGCTTTACTTTACTACTACAATTATATTATGCTAGGACTTGCATGGTAGTATGCTTACTTGAAAGCCTTTACCTTGATGCAACCTTATCCCTGCATACCCTGCTATTGGGCTAGACACACGCTTACTACTATATATTTTATTACTTATACTTCTACTACGCTCCTACTACGTGCGTGGTGGAAACTGGGTTACCTGGACTATGGGGAGAGTGCTGCGTGTGTGACTTGGGTGTGTGGAGGGTGTGGGTTGTGTCGACCGAGTTGGAGTATACGACGAGCCTAGGGCAAGTCTTGCTATGGGATGCTACCTGGGCACCCCGGGAAATGGATACTTGTGGTGGGTAAATGGTATATGAGGTGGACCTGGGTGTGAACCTATGACGGGTGGAGCCCGGGATGGAGGTGCTATGGTGGCACGATGAAAGGAAACCCTGATGGAGACATTCTGGCTTGGTCACCCCTAAGGACTTACTAGTACTCAGATTCACCGAGAAGCCTTACGTACCACTCGCCCTATATGGTGCGGGACGGCTGGACTTTTTGGTAGGATATTGCCACTACTGCTAGGTTGATAGCGGACAGTGTAAGGAGGTACGGGGCGCGGAGGATTTCCCCCACACCCTTCCAAGACTTCATGGAGACCTTGTGGACCCAGCTCCTGACTCATAGTTTTAGCCACCCTAGATTTGACTTGGGGTGAACCAGGGCTGAATGGTAGAGTGGCATTATCCTAGGCTAGCAAGTAGCCGGAATCAGCCTAGTTGACGACGGTCAGCGAGGAAGGCGGATCTTGTGGTTATGTAAAACCTCTATAGAGTGTATGGTTGATCGATCGATACATGTGCCGACTTGTCGGCTATGGACCTTTCCTAGGTTTCGCTTAAACTAGATAGTGAGATGAGTCCTTCTCTTCTTCCCCCGTGAGAGAGTGTCGGTCATAGCTAGGGGCTACGGGCCTTGAGACAGTGCCAAGAGGGAGTTGGCCTATTGACTGAGCGATGGTATGGTATGGAGATGGTGGTATGTCGATCCCAGGATCGAAACCTGGCTCAGAAAAAGGGAATGGAGTGGAATGTGTGTGGGAATGGTGTTAAAACTTGACAAACTATTACTATTTTACTTGATATGCTAATGCATAGGAAACCCTAGCTTTATAGGTTCCTTTGACTATGTCCCACTTGCATCCAATTTCCACAAAGCAATGCTCATAGGGATGGGAGTGGCCAGTACAAATTGTACTGATAAATTTTGGCACACAGGTTCTGTTGAGGAGTATAGCTCTGAGGAGTTTGACAGATGAGGGGTTCGTGCCTACGCTCGAGTTTGGCGATCTTATCTTCAAGCTGTTCTGAATGAATGCTACTTTTGATTCCGCCAATGCGGCAATGTAATAAATCATGTAATTCGGCACTATTTGTACTCTGATATTATCATTGTATGGATGTGATATTCGACTGGAATTTGGGTAATATGATCTACAATGATCTTATTACACTTCGACGCTGTGGATTTCCCTTCGTGGAAATTTGGGGTCATTTCAGTAAATCAGACTCACAATGAAAGTGTACAACCTCTGTAGAGTGTAAAACTGGTATATCAGTCGTGCTCATGGTCATGAGCGACCTTGGAACATTTATGGAATAGATGATGAACACTGATGATACTGATGATAAAGATGCTCACAAGTTATTACTATTTATGCTATTCATTATTCATGTTTACCTGATCATGTGTTTATATGGGCTTATGATAAGTTTGATGTTACTCAACTACTTAAAATCATGACTCATTAAAAGCTAAACACAGTTAAACCAGTGTTAGCCTTTTGAGCCTCATGAACCCCATGTTATATTTATTGAGTACGACATGTACTTACGCTTGCTTTACTTTTTAAATCTTTGGAAAAATCCTAGATGGGTATCAGATTGCTAGAGTTTGGAGGAATTAGGCTTGTGATCAACCAGTTAGTTGTCCCTGTGGAATTGGAGTCTTCACCTGAAGATCGAAGTCGTCTTTCCACTGTTTATTGTCTAAGGTTAAATCCTTTATACTAAGTACGTTATATATTGAGCATTGTTTTTTTATATTACCTTTATTTGTAGCTATATGTGAGATTTGACTTCCTAGGCTCACATATGGTGTGTATCTGGTTTTGTTCTTAAAACCGGGTGTGACAAGTTTTGCACCCTAGGTTCCAATCCTACTCTAGCATGGCAATTATAAGAATGTAAAGACATGAATTGAATTACTCAAATTTAAATGCTCAAAGTAAAGAGAGGATGACAAATGCGGTGATGTTTTTCCAATGTATCAAAGGTTTGCCACTCCCCACTAGTCTTTGTTGGAGCACCCGTGCAAGGGTGTAGCTTCCCCATGATCCACACAAGGATCAAGTTCTCTCTACAGGCTGATTCTTTGACAATCCATCAAGGTGAATCTCCCACAACCTCACCATCGAGCCATCTAGGTGATGGAGATCACCAAGAGTAATAAGCACAAACTCTCACTTGACCAAGACAAACCTAATAAGAAAGGTGGATGCACACTTGCTACTCAATATGCACTAATGAGGTCCTTCATCTTGGATTATCAAATCTCAATCACCCTACTAGCCTCTTGCCCTCCCTTGCACTCTAGAGTGTTTCCTCAGCTAAACAAATGAGCAAGAGAGGGGAATTGGATGAATAGGAGAAGTATAAATACCCCCCACTCAAAAACATAACCGTTGGGCACACTTCCTCTTTTCTATGGGACAACCAGATAGGACCTAGGGGTGAACTAGACCATCTCACCTTGGTTCGACTCTCACAGACGCCGCAGCGCTGCACTATGTTAGATATGACTGTTGGAGGGTCTAGACCATCACCACAGTCTAGATGCCCCAAGCGGACCAAGTTTGGTTTCAAATGTTGCCCCTAGAACCTTTTTGTTTCCCTCTGGACTGAGACTACGCAGGGTCCGAACTATGACTGTTCACTGAGTCTGGTTCTCCCTAAGCACATACCCTAGCAACCGAACCCTAGATCCTTGGTCTGGTTATAGATGCAGTTATAGTTTGGTTCACCCTAGTGCCTGAGACAAGGTCTGTGACTACCACGTCTCCTCAGGACCCAACTCCTTGGTTTGGTTCTCACTATCAGCCTGGGTTCAGTTCCAAATAAACCCTCCAAATCACTTCCAATTCAAACACTTTGTGAACGGGGTTTGGTCCATTTGATCTTTGGGCTGTCTCAGAGCTACATAGTGCTAAGTTTGACAAGTGTTCACCACACCTAACACATTAGACTCACCTAGGTCAAGCTACTAGTTCATACCCCTTAATAGTACGGCCAAAGGAAAAACAAAGTCCTAAACTACTCTTAGTGTCTCTCTGACACTAAACAACACTTAGAACTAGTCTGTCCTTAACCTTGTCGTCTATCCTTTGAAAACTAAAACGATTTCCATCAATAGGGGCATGAAAACCATAATTGCCTAATCAATCACCATTACCATGACCTAACTCAAATTGTCTCTACGAAACACACATTAGTCACAATAAACTTGTGTTGTCATTAATCACCGAAACCCAACTAGGGGCCTAGATGCTTTCACCCGCCTCTACCATGGGGTTCTTTTCCTGGATGAAAAACCCATGTTGGTATTCTGGTTGGCTTTGTCAGCATCTACGGATGTTGTTTTCTCCATTTAGGCATCGCTCAATGAACCCCTTGGTAGTTGTTGCTGCAATAGGTAGGGTGGCCTTTGGTTTTGAGGGCAGCTTTGATTGTGGTGGTTTGTCATGCCATTGCTAGAGCCATGTGTTGGTTTTTGGTGGTGGTGTTGTATAGCGTATGTTGTTTTCTTTTATGTACTTGTTTACTCCTTTATTAATACATAGACCGGTAGTTTAACCTGCTGGCTTCTCTTAAAAAAAGATATAGGATGATTCTATGACATTTTTGGTATTAGATTTGTCAGGACTACCTAGCTCTCTTATAGAACATGTAACTGCTTCAATTTTTTAATCATAATACCATGTACACTATGAAGGACTGAACCAACACATCTTCATCAAGATTAATGAAGACATCATAGGAATGTGGGTCAATATAATGGTGGGTTCTGCATGGCATGATTGATTTTTGGCCCCTATGGACTACCGGCCGAGGGAGTGGCACGATGCAGCAGCGGATCTAGCCCAACTCGCTATACCCACGAGCCTATGCCCCCTATGCCCAGGTCCACCGGAGACCACAACATATCAAGGTCTTAGCCCTAACTCTACTCAAAAGACTAGACTAATAGGTGAGGGTTATCCCTACCTTATATGTTGTGCTTCGCCAACATCAATTGTCGATGTGGGACTAAATCTAAAGTTGTAATCTCAAGTGAATGCAGGGCATCGAGTCATTGACTGAATGAGTGCTCACATCACATAAATGGGCCTCCTGTCCAGTGTGAAATAGAGTGAAAAAATAGCAAAAAAAGATTCTACGTTGAGACCTCTTATATAACATGTGAGTAGAATACCATTGCGATCCCATGTATGTTCCATGTACATCATCCCAATTATCTAGGGATCATGATCCCCTTCACAAACCAATAGTTCTAAAGAGGTATACCCCTGTGAAACAGGAACTTAAAACTATTGAACAATGTCCCATGTTCCTCGTACCTTACATACCAGGGATTTTGTGATTGTGCCATATATGTCTCGCTCTTGAAAGACACTTCATCTATTAATGAAAGAATAACACCATTAAAAATATTACCATGCGTGTATGTTCTTTTTAGAATGTGCAACTCATGTTTTTCAAGGTCAAACTACTAATCCCATCCACTAGATTATTAATTACTCCCTTCATTAAAAAAATAAAAGTTGTTGATACTCAAAAGTGTCCAAGGTGGATTTTGGGCACCTCAATAAGTTCTTGACATCATGGACGTTCGCTACAGCCTCAGGAGCACTGACTTGCTTTCCAGCCACCATTGTTTACTCCCAAAACGCCATGATCCATTGACGCAGCATTGATGATACATGTTTTTTATGATGACAACACTGATGATATAGGGTCGATTGCTATTGTGGCGCAAGCTAGATTCCTACTATCGAATGCGTCTTCTTGTATTCACCAGTTAAAGATAGAAAAGCACAACAATCATATATTGTCTTAACAATTTGTATAACATAACATCTGTATAAATATCGTATTCACAAGATGATAGAGAACTCTGATATGGACCATCGTACTGGTTCAAATGTATGTAGAAAAAAAAAGAGATTAAAAAAACAATCAAAGATTTAACATTATGGCAATGAGGCAAATGTTGATGCCAACAAAAACCATATTTATAACAAGCCGTATATTAGGCTTTTGTTGGGCTCGTCCTATGACATTTGCCAAGTGCCTTTTTTTGTTCTGTGTTGGGGCCATGTTATGGCACAAGAAGCAAGGGGGAATGGCCATGGAGGTTCTAGGCCTAGTCTCAACACGGCTCCTCATGGCGTTGGGTAGAGATGATACGCCAGCGCCCACAGCCTATACAAGACGAGGAGCGAACTCGTCTAGTATTTCAATCCAGCGTATGAAGATCCCATATGATTCAAATCATTGTTATTGTTTGATCTTGTCTCTCTCTATTCTCGTCTTTCATCTTGTTTACACCCAAATTTGGGAAGAAGAATGCAGGAACTCAAAGCTTCCAAGCTGTGTCATCAAGGAATCGATTGTATAAGGATCGATATCAGCTGATTCAGACACAGTACTGGGATCGGCTCTCTTTGGATGACATCAGCAGATAACGTCAATGAGCTACGGTTGGCGTAGGGGAAAAATATGTCGGACTCTACAAAAAAGGAAAGATTAGGGTCCAAGTTATCTTAAGTTAGGAATGTTTCTTTTATTCCAAAGATTGTAATGAGTCATACTTGAGTAAGATTCATGTTTAGGTTCCGGGTATAAATATTGGACCCCGACTATTATAAAAAAAGATCCAACAATCAATCAATACCAATTACTTTTTTTGGCTTCACACAAACCCTTAGGAGTAGGAGTATTGTAGATCTCAACGAGTTCTTCAACAAGCAGGGCTGCATCGATCCAGTCGACCTCTGGCTTGTCTGTAAGTACCATCATGGCTTATACTTTTATTTGTAAGACTGCATTGGTCTGGCCGACCTCTTACGAGCTCTAGTATTAGTTATTGATCCCTATTCAGTTCAAGTACAGCTGCATCGGTTAAGTTCGACCTCCACTGCTCCAATTAGATTAAGGTCAAGTTATCGGCTCTACCTAAGGGTGGCATCCTTTGGGTAGATTCATTAAGTTACCAATCTTGCTGATGTTCATGTTGTCATTAGTTTAAACAATATCAATCTGCCCAGTAGAGATCGATCTAGATTGGCCTCAAATCCTTTTAGTCCATCGTTTATTTTGTCACATTGTGATGGTTCTTGCTTTAGACGATGGATTATGTTTTATTGGTTGTTCTACTTTGATCTTGATCGTGCATAGTATGAGACTAAGGCATGTTTGATCTTAAGAAGGTTTACTAGCTAGTTGAATCTGGTCTATAGCTACTAATATGGCTGTAACGATCCGGTCAATCCCCACTGATAGCACTTTAAATCAGAGTATGCTAGTTGGTAGATTTGCTTTCGACCAGGTGTGACCTCGGCTATTTGCTATGTCGGCATCGGCTAAATAGCTAATTTGCCAATACTTTAATGCTTATAGTGTGTCTCCATGATTCTGTTAAATGTGAATAGATCTATTTACTTTAAAAGGTTTGATTTGTTATCTTTATCATGGCTGTCATTGATCTGATCGAACCCCACTGTTAAGGATACCAGGTTAGATTTGATGAGTTTATAGGTCTGTCCATATTAAATAGTCTATCATTCACATGCTGTAATCCCTTTTTCTACCTGAATCGACTATTTTAGCTGATTCGCTTGTGCTTTCATAGATATGGCACACTTTCATGAACCTTTGAAGTATGGTCAGTTCTAGGGATTTTTTTGGCTCTAGACTATCATCATCATCATAGATGCATCAATCCGGTCGAACCTCACTGTTGACAGTAATAGATTAGATCTAGATAGTTCACAGATCCATCTATATCAGATAGTCGATTGTTTGCGTGGCTCATCCCTTTTTCACCGGATTCATTAGCTCTACACCACGTATTGATCAAATCTAATTTAGCCAGTGATATATCTTTGACACATACATGTTGATAGCTTAAGGGAAAGGATCATTAAAACTAAGCGCATTGTATTCGTTACTATAAAATCAATCATGACCTACGAGCGTTACAGGCCTTAACAGTCAATTTCTTCTCGTATCGGTTATTTAGTCGATTTTCCCATCTGGCTACTCCCGAAGCGGCACACTTGAAACTGTCTAGGCAAAACCAGTATATTCCATCCTAAATTACTGATAAACTTTCTCTCCTTGTCAATTGTAGGTCAAATTGACTGGCAAGCCCTTGGGAATTCGCAGGATTGACTAGTCCTACATTGAAGCCAGGCAGATCTCTAGATTGTTCTGTCTTGCTGCATGTCCACCAGGCATGGCTACCACATTTTCGCATCGACACGCGTTCTAGCACGCCCGGTGGAACGACACAATTGTCATGGCAACTCACAACAATAGGGACATTCTTATGGTGCCTTATAAAGACCTACCTGATGAAGATAAAGATGTCATCAGTAAAGTTATACAAGAATTCCAGAACAAGTGTTTGTTGTCCTACACCAAGACACGTGATAATAAAGTTGTTCAAAAATATCCACTACCAAAAGTTTTGATGCATGGGCAGTCAGATACAGATGAAGCTGATGATAGGCATTTCTTCGTAGATGCTGTAAATAAATCTGTTCATGTTGCCTTGTTGAACCATAATATAGCTTTCTTGAACACATTCCATAATACCATGAAAGAGGTGTTCCATGGATGTCCAATTGATCAGGTTGGACCGGCTTATTACAACATGCCATGTTCGTCGACTTAGGGGACTAATCAAGCCGGTACTAGCCATCAAGAAGCAGTACTAACTGGTAATGATGATGTCCAGGTAGTTCAAAGCTTATCTGAGCATGTTCAAGGTACCACTACTAATCAAATACAAAATAGTCCTGGATCATCAGTGTAGTATGTGCAATAGTTGACAGGTCAAGTTTAGAATCAAATGGTTAATTTTGGCACATCAGGCCAAATACTATCGTCGACTCAAAAAATAGCACCATCAATTCAAAGGATTCATAGAGATACAGATCCTAGCATTTATAACCAGAGACTTCAAGTAGCAAACCAGTAAAGGACCCAACAGATAGAGATTCCATAAGGATATCATTATGGAACATATTATAATACCTTTCACATGATTCCAAATCCGAGGTATCAAGTTACCCAAAATTTTAGTCCACAGATGGGTCGTAGTTATAGAGAAATCCAGATTCAAATGCTGATGAGTTGTTTCTCAGAGTGACCAAGATGATGAAGAATCAATTCAGTTTGAAACCAAAAGGGTAGACCTTTTCGTACAAACGTCCATATCTAGAGTGGTATGATTTGGTCGCTCTTCCTACAAATTATAGACTCTTAGAATTTGCTAATTTCACTGGCCAAGATAGCACAAGTACAATAGAAGATGTCAGTCAGTATCTTACAAAGTTGGGCAAACCATCCATTAAAGAAGCTCATCGAGTTCGTTTCTTCTCCCTGTCCCTGTTAGGACCAGCTTTCACCTAGTTTTGATCTTTACCAGCTAATTCCATTGCCAATTGGACTGACCTAGAGAAAAAGTTTCATACTTATTTCTATACTAGGACAGGAGAAAAGAAAATCACAGATTTGACGACCATAAGGCAGAGAACTAATGAATCAGGTGCCGAGTTTCTTCAGAGGTTCCGAGAGACCAGAATTTGCTAGCTGCTTTAGCTATTCAAGGAATGTTGCCAATATGGAGGGAGAAGTTGTTTGGGCAAGAGTTTGACAATTTAGGTTAGTTGGCTCAATGGGTGGTAGCACTCAATATCCAATTCCAGAATATGCAGAGAGATACCCGATTCTAGAAGAATGCCACAATTGCTTAAGCTTATAATCCATATTTGTTAATGATGGCGATGAGGACGATGAAGAAGAAGAGATTGCTATGGCCAAATGGAATTGGGGTAAGAAGACAGTGATGGTGCCAAATCCTTAGGGAAAAGGAGTTGAGGAGAGCTATGGTTTTGACATCACAAAATCAGACAAACTCTTTGATTTTTTGCTTGAGAGAGGACAGATCAAATTACCCGCCGGTCATGTTATGTTACCTCCTGATCAGTTGAAGAATAAGAAGTTCTGCAAGTTTCATAACACTACTTCTCATTCTACTAACAAGTGCAGAATTTTCTAGCAACATATATAGAGGGCTATTCAGCAAGGAAAGTTTAAATTTGATGCACCATGTAAGATGAAAGTTGATGATAATCCTTTCCCAAGAGACTAAAACATGGTTGATGCTAAGTTGCTCAAAGGGAAGACTAAAGTCTTAACATCAACTAGGGCCAAAGAAACTAGAATAGTCAATCCAAAGATGTAAATATTGGCTAATGAATATAGAGAAATTAAGAGGCACCGTGGCCGATAGAAGAGCCGATATGAGCAGGGTGAGACGTCGAGGAACAGGGTGATAAGGCCACATGCCACATCTCAAATTTTGTTGAATAAATGGCAATGATAGAAGGAAAAGGATTATCAGTGTTGGTTAGAAGAGAAAGAATACTAGCGTCAACAATAAGAGAAGTATGAAAGAAAACAAGCTGAATCATATTAGAATTGTCCTTTCTTCAAACATTGTTGGAATGAAGGTTTAAAATTGCCTACTAGAAATAATTGCCCATAGTGCAGTGGGCAATATTGTGAGTTTAGGCAATCTCAAGCCAACCGCTGGTCTATCCAAGCTCAAGATGAGTATCAATAATATAGATCGGCGCTTAAAAAATATAAGTTGTCATGATTGGCTTGGGAAGCGAGTTGTTGATCAAAATTGGGCTGATTATGAAGAAGGTAACGAGAAAGAGTAGGTTTGGCAGGAAGGGCGATGTAACAGAACTGCCCAATTTATACAAGATCAAGTACGGTTGTCCCCGCTAATACATTGACATGCGCATACTTTCACTTATATAAACCCGGTAGTCTGCCGAGTGTCCCGAAAGACCTCGGTAAATCAACATCACAACCAAGATCGCGTGATTTAGCAAATACACATCACATATGCAGAGTTACAGCGGAAATAATATTACAAATGGATTCACAAATAATAGTAAAAGTTTGGGTTTCAAAACCGATTATTGAAAACAACATAGCTTTCAAATGATTACATTAATATAAGTTCTAAATACATTGCTAACATAAGTGACATCATCCGACAAAAGCATATAGATGAGAAGTAACTATAGAATCACTGAGCCACCGGCGGTTAGCCACCATCTTCAATAGGCCAAGAACTCCACCTGCAACATGGTGGGATAAACCCTAAGTACTCAAATGTACTCAGCCAGACTTACCCGTCGAAAACCAAAACAAATGACACCAAGGATCATGCATAGCTTAATTTAGTGGATCTGGCTGACACTTTCTTTTTGCGGAAAAGCATAAGTAATAATGATCAACTCTTAACCTGAACTAGCAGTGACTTTTAGCCATTAACCTGTCATCTATATTAGCACCTATACTAAGCAATCATTTGATTAAGATGCAAACATTAATAACCATAGCAGGTATAAATCGTGGCAACATTATCATCATCATCCATTTAACCATATCGTTAAATTAATTGAATCTATGTTGCCGCTGCTCAGTCAAGTTCTCACTATCCGGGAGAGGCGGCGATTCGAATCGATTCCTATCTAGCTGGAGGGGTATTCCTAAACACAAACCCTGCTTCCCCCGTCAGGGTCGCAAACAAGTCACCTTTGGCACAATTTAGGAGTCACGAGTCTGAACAGATTGGCATTCTCAGAGAACCACTCTACCAAGGCTGCTCGGGACTCTAACCCGCCTTGGACTTATGCCAATGACTCTTCGCACATCCCTACTACCTCTAGAATGCACGCCACTGCTCGCGTTCCTAGCCTGAGTCGAGCTACTAGGCTTCGCGGTCAGAATGACTTATCTGGCCAGCTAAGTGTTAGGCTGCGTTCAACATGACATGAGGACGTACAACGTATCGGTCCTTAAATGACACAACGAAGTCACTATGTCCAACCCTGCACAAGACTCCGCCCGGTCTTAATTCATTATTAACAAGGTTCTTTTCCATGATAGCAAATATAGCCAACCATGATCCACCTCATCCTAAAGCTCGCAGGTGACAGGAAATCACCTGACTTCTACTTCACTAAGCATGGCTAAGCATTTAACCTGTTCCTGAACTAAAATAGGATTCTAGTGCAATATCTGGACAAGGATGGATATATAATGCAACAATTGGTTCCAACCAATTCCTATACTTAATGCATCATCAATGATAAAAGATACTCAAGGTATTTGTAAAAACATGGGAGACTTAATATGCTCCGGGGCTTGCCTGGGATCCAACACTAGGTTAGTGTTTGTTAGACAACACTCGCTTGATGAGCATCTCCCGTCCTAGCACTTGTTCAGTCCTTCCACCTTTGGGATAGGTCCACCATACACCGTCTTCGGGTTCAGCTCCAACATCACGTCCTTCACGTGGTTCATCTAGCGCACCTAGATGAGATGCAAGATGTAAGTGCATGAATATGAAGAATGGTAATACAAGAGGCATCACATAAACATTCAAGACAAACACAAGATTATGCAAGACATAGACACCAATAGCTATTTAACTAGCATCACACAACTAACTATAGAGAGCAAGCACATCAAGCATGACACAAGTTTAACAAGGTCACAAGTATCATAACTTGACCATCAACAAGGGCATAAGCCACACTTAGCAACACATGGAGTAAACAACCACAACTAGCATATGTCTATTTCTGGACTGGAAACAACAGCTTCATGTTTGGATCATAACTAGAGTTATACAAATCCAATAGCCATGCAACAAGACATTCAGGAAAGCTTATGAAATTCTCTACATTTCATCTATAACCATCACAGCATGATTCACAAGTTAAGTGGGTCGAAATTATATATTTACATAAACTGGTCTAAACAAGGCAGAGAGCAATCAATTCTGTAACCCAACTTTAAACAGCTGTAACTCTTAAACTACTTGGCCAAATGACACCAAATTTTAACAAAAGCTAGATACATGAATTGTCTACAACTTTTGTATAAATAAGTTTCACAACAAAGCAAAATATCACGAAGAACTTTGCTAAGTTCTCAGATCTGTCCATAAACCACATCGGCAAGAAAATAATTATTAACTTATGTTGCAAACATATAATTGGGCAAAACCAACTTTACCAACATTTCACACATGACTAAAGAACACCAGAAAGCATGGTGCTCACCTCTAAATAAATTTTCCTAAAGCATTTCTTAATTTATTTAGACATCAAGGTGTATTTATGAACATATACCAAAAATGCACAATAAATTCTACAAAAATTATAGTAGCTCACATATCCTCTCAATAGTCTACTGTACAAATTTCATAGCCTTTGCATAAGTATAGCTGCCTCTATGAAAAAGACAATTTGCTATTGCAAGAAATCATGTGAAAGCGAGATAAACCAATAACTCACTCATACTTCATCCAATACTCATGAAATTTTTACCACTTATCAGCTATCACATGAGTAGAATGCCACGAAAATTTCACTTCATTTGGAGCCCTAGATCTGCAGTTATGGAAAATAACAAATTCAACTAGCATTACAACCTTACTGCACAAATCTATTTTTGCAGCTAATACATTAAACTAAAACATGCCATATTATAGATCTACTGCATAGACAATTTCACAAGGATTCCAAAAAGTCCTCATTTGCTATTTTACGAATTTCCTATAAATTCTTATGTATTTTCCAAATTTCAGCTAATTTCCTGCAAATGGGTCCTTATCGGCACTATTCATCTGAGTCTACAGGTTGCAGTTAGGCCCCTTCCCTTTGTCGAATTCTTGCACGGGGTCCCTGACACGAACTTGAAATAGAGGACGCCGAGGAATCGGCCGGTGGCGGCCGGAGAAGGGCCGGCGGCGGGGGGAATGGTGGGGAAGCACCAGGAGCCTTACGCGCATCCAAGGGACAGCTCGTCTAGGCACGAGGCGGCTCGTGGTGGCGCGGCAACGCACGCACACTAGGCGGAGGCGGTGCAGCAGCGGTTGCCTGCTGGCAGCAGCCTAGCGGCACGGTGGAGGAGCGCACAAGGACGGGCAGAGGGCGGAGCAGCCTGTGGTTCACATGGAGGGACACGAGGAGGTTCGGGGGGCAGGGTACGGCAGCGACGGCGAGCTCAGCCCGCCGGCCATGGCGGACACACGCTCTGGCGCGGAGTGGAGCGAAGTAAAGCGAGCAGGAGTGAGAGAAAGCGAGTGCGGAGTGGAGCTCTGGCCGGGACAGCGTGAGGCAGCGACATGACTTAGGCAGGGCATCCATGACGCGTGGAGCAGGGGCGGCGAGCACGGCAACCGCGTGTCCCCTATGGGGCCCGCCGTCGAACACCTGGCGTGCGTGATGGAGCCTGGCGTGGAACGTGTCTAGGGGCGTCTATGGGCCGAATCTAACCATGGGCCCAAGACAAAGTTTGCTTCTTTCCTGACACTCTACATTTCTTATTTAAGGAACCAAGTCATTAGAGCTTTGGATCAGCGGGTAATTAAGCCTCAATATGATAGTGTCAACATGTTGATAACGGTCACGGGAACTCGCCTTCGGAGGTCAAAACTCGGTCAAACTCAGTGCAACTTTTTACATGCTCTTCTCCATAATATCACCTTCAACTTTTATTTTTGGACCAACTCAAGTTGCTTAACAAATTTTGGAGAACGCGAGATGCCAATGCTGATGTCAATGAAATTCTAGAGTTAGAATATTTCCAAGCGCTGAAAACTGCAGTAGATTCAATCTTGTGACCTCTATTTTACTTATTTCCAAGCTGATCTAGGTCTTAGTGTAAAAACAAAGTTTCTTCTACATAATATGAACTACAACTTTTATTTAAGGTCCAACATCAAAGCTTGCATAGAACCTACAGTTCTACTTTGACCAAAGTAGGATCACGATAAAGCTTAGATTATACTTTTTGATCCATTGGAGCATTTTCTTGGCATTTGCCCAACATGAACCTTTCATGACTTTTGCTTTAGAGTTCATCTAGAGTCATTTGGGCAAGGTTGCAAGGTTTGGTTGATGACCTACATTTCCATTCACTTAATAGTGCAATTCAAGCACTTAGTAAAGTCATTCCAATAAGGATATAACTTATCATTTCATGTGACTTTTTTATTCCAAACTTCATGAAACTTTTCTAGTGACCCATATAGATGTGTATTGATGTGAGACACATGAAGATTATACAAGAACACTAGCCAAGCATATATCTTGAAAAGGGCCTATATGTAAAGCAAGGGTGCAATATCTGAGTTTAGGTTGGGGCTCATTTCCATAGGTTTGACCTTGACATCTTCATCATCACTTAATCTGTCATGTTTGAGCTCAAACCCACTGCTTAACTGGTGACAAACACCTGGGGTGTTACAGCCCTCCCCCTTAAAGGAATCGTGTCCCGAGATTCGGTGCGAAAGACTTTTAAGGGAAGAGAAACATGTCATCCAGTTTCCAACATCAGTGATAGCATTAGGCTACTTAACTTCGGAGTATCAGAGAGGCTAATTTGGTCACAACACTCTCTGATACTTGCTCTTTGTCGTAAGTTGTTGTCTGAAGAATTCCTTCGTTGGTGTCCATAACGCATTGTTACATTGGAAGGAATCCAAGATAGCACTGTCCTACGTACTTCATCCTTGATATACGAAGAGCTATACAAACGTAGACTAAATACTTGTAGCATCTACTTCTCTAGTGGATATAGCACAGACCATATGGACTTTGCACTAGATCATAATCTTCTAAAGGATACTCGTTGCAATGGTTCCATGTGTGCAGTTCTCTTTCTCTGATAACAATATTGTATGGTCTGAGTCTATCGAGTGAGTGGTAAACGTAATAGCTGACTCTGTCGGCTCAATGTTCTCGATGATCATTCCTTAGGGAGCCTTTGGATCCAAGTTGCAACAGTGATCTGGGTTGAATCTGATGCAACCTCTTGGGTAAAAACACATATAAGGTACCAAAGGCATGTCAGCATTGGAGAACCATCAACGGAGAAGGATGTTAGCGAGGCTTGGAGGACAACACAAGTTGCAAGTAATCACAAAACTAGGGACTAGTTCACTACCAAGCAGGTTAAGTACAATTTGCCTTCGTTGTGCAATTGCACAGCAAGTTGGGTTGACTTGCATCGTAGCAAAACCAGCTTTCTTAAACTATATTTGATGTCGAGGCTTCCATTCTTAGGCTAATCAATATCTCAAAAACCATAATCCAAAAATCTATGGTTTGACACATTTCCAATTACTTTCGAATTGCAAGGGCACATTTTGACTTCTAGAACACCTTGACTGCTCACGCATTGCTGATCTAAGAGGGCAAAAGCAAGGCACATAGGGGTGCAATTAGTCTTCTCAAGGGTATGGAGGGTTGTCTAACAGCAATACACCAACAAGTTGTAATTTCTTGGCATGAATTACAAACACAACCGTCTAATGCAAAGGATGATCGCAGTCATAGCGAAATTGCAGATTATGTACCCTTTTGTTTTCTATTCATATCTCACAAACTACTGCTCCAATATGCACAAATTTTGGTGGGCATGTAGATCCATGGGTCTTCTAACTACTCACCAAAATTCAACTCAACCGGACACCGTTTTGACCATCCAAACAATTCATCTACTAAAACTGCTCTATTCTGAAATGGCAGCAAACCGAGCCGACAAGATATCTCTCAAATCCGATGTTTTACTCAACCAATACTCAAACCAACTTAAGACATTGAAGGGTCCTAAGCAAGGAATGAGATCACCAAGTTTGGGGTCAATCCAACTTCGTTTGAGTCACTAATCGCCGGTTTGAAGATAACCGGTTTAGTGCCACAAAATCTGGATAGATTTCGTGTTCTCCCTTTTCTTTGCTTCACACGTTTAGGTGTGTGTTTTCCACTCTCTAACCTTTTCATAGCAGCAGCAGCCTTTCCCTAGCTGAGGATGGAAGCTAGAGTTTTCCTCACATGCTTCTCTGGTAGCACTTCAACCATCGTTCTAGACACCAACTTGACTATGCACAAGCATTGGACTTGTGGGCTGTTTTCGCAGGGCACAAAGCATTATTCCCCATGTAGGGCATTCCTACATAGACAAGGAACCGTTTCTGAATATTCTCTAGCACTTGGTCTAATAGAACCTTGAACAAATCCATTTGTGGTACCTAGGGGCACAATGATGCTGATCGAAACTAGGCACATGCTTTCTCTAGTTCTTCACTTAGCTAATACAACATCTTGCATTATTGAACGTCCTTGCTGTTTCTTTGCTTAACATCATTCTGTGAGACATAGTCTTCATAGCTACCAATAAGTCACTACCTAGCTTTAGATTAACCTTACTATGGGTAACTAATCAGTTGTCTCTCAACACTCAGTTCCAAATTCTTACTCTTGACCACAACAATAATTGCAATCGAGGCACAAATAGACGATCACCATCGAAGTCTGCAAATAAGGAGTCACACTAGAGATGGTTGATTTCAACTGTATGACCATTATGCACCTACAGATCAAGAACTTGAACGGGAGGTTCATGAGCACCCGGTGACCTATTACACCACATGATATCGCCATCCACTATCATTAGATTGATAACTTATCCAACATTAAGTGTTGGGTACCTTTCTGATCTAACATGGATGACATAAGTTGCTCATCAGACGATCGACGTCATTATAGGGACAGTTAGGTAGAGTCGCTTGTTTACCACCTCTTGTAGTTTGTTAATGTTTATGCCGGTGATCTGTTCTTCAAGGGTTATCTTCCAGACGACATCAGGAGGAAGCTCTACTACATATGGTCCTAATAGATTGATCTTCTGATAAGATATGGGGAGATAACCAAGAAAGGATCACAAGAAAACATCACATCGGCTGTCGTTTCATAATGGATCATGACTAGCAAGCCTGATACCAGCGTGTGCCGAGCAGCACAACCTTGTGTGCGCGCCCACAGGAGGCTCTCGGTTTCGTCGCGACACCATAGAATGTTAGTCGTAACACCATTACTGAACTGACAACCAAAGTGAAATTTCAAATGGCACCAATTAGATTGTACGAACAAGCATTGTGCAAAAGAGGGATAGCAAAGAAGGATAGTCACAAGGTTAGGAATCAACAAGGAGGCGATCTAAAGATCAAAACACAGTGCAAGAGAACATAGCTTAATTGCCAAAGACAACTGAGCAGGGGACTTCTTGCCTAATTTCCATATACGCCTCGTGTCCACCAAAGTGATTACTAGATAAAGATTAACATGAGATTTGGTCTTGTCGAGCAGCAACATGAGATCAAGACTAATAAACATCCAGAGACTTGAAAGAGTTGGAGACAAAATACATGAGATTCGAGGGACAGAGCCATTGCACTGACTAGGGATTCAGTTGATAAAGCAATGACATGATATGCGAGGAAAAGGTTTCAAAGCCAGGGCAGATAGCGATTAGCGTTGCACTAGCTCATCAGTAGGAGAAAGAGCAATGAGGTCCAACAAGGATTTTTGAGCAGGGTCCTCCCACATAGGAGCAGGACAACCACGACACATGCAAGCATTCAGGGGAACTAAGCTTGGGCCTACGGTTCAAGCAAGGCATAGATACACAAACGGTCAAGGGCTAGTGACCACGTCTATAGGCTCAGGCTCCCAAGAGAGAACCTAATTGGAGACGACAACCATGCGATTACGTAACTTGAGCGTTGTTCTAGGATAAAGCTATTTGACACTCATATGCTTACCGAGGACAAACGAGGTGACAACTATGGCACTAATTAGATAACAAGCATACATACCACATCATAGTTTCAAGCAAGCATTTGAGAGATTCAATCAAAATAGCTTAAGCACAAATACTAAGCACAAGGCTCACACACATAACAAGCATTTACCGGACAAGATTTAACTACAAGCTTGGCCCAAAACCAAAGCAAGCTAAAGCATCCACTTAGTATATGCACAGAAAACTAAACAGCAGTACAGTAGGCACATGTTTCAAGCATAACTGAAGTTGTAGGCATCAAACAAAGGTGATCCTAGACTTTAGGTAAAGCTTATTAAGTTGTCTATAACTTTCTTATTATCTTATTAAGATGATCCTACAGCTAACAAGACAAAACAAGACAAAGAAGACATCTCTGCCCAGATTTGGACAGATTCTGTCATTCCATTTTGCAAGCTCATAACTGGAGATTTAGATCACCAAAAGCAGTGCTATTAGACATTTTGGAAAGCTTAGAAAAATTACTATACTTTTTCTACGAATTCCAAGAAATAATTCTATATGCACACAGGTAAAACAAACTAAATATTCAGATCTGTTCAGAACATAAGCAAAACCTAACAACAAACTTCTAAAATTCATAACTCCTAAACCATAAGGCCTGGGGTCATGAAATTTTAGGACAAGTAAGATACGAAAGTTAGCTACGACTTTGGTACTGTCCATAACTATAGAAAACACCGTTATGACCATGAAAACATCACTACTACAGAAATTGTTTTAGCAGCCAACGTCCCACAAGCAAAACAAAACTTGCCTTTGTTCTACTTAACAAGAGAGCACACAAACATGTTATTCTAGCAGCTCTAAACATTGTTACCTTAGACCAACAATAAATTAATTTTAGTTATAAGAATCACAAGTACTTAAGTGAGGCCTAAAGCATTTGCAAAAGCTTGTAAGAGCAACATACCCACCACTTGGCTAAACTAGAGGACATTTATAGGTTTAAGCATGTAACCACAATTATTTCTAGCAAGGCTAAGCACACACTTTTCTCAAGCACTTCCTATTCAAGCAACATGGAACAAGGCATTCTTGTTTAACTCCACACAAGGAAGATAGTGCAACACATCGATCACAAGTTACTTAGTACTAGAACAAAGGGAGGGAAGCATATTTATGCACAGGCACAATCATGATGCATGCTCGTCCTATTCGTCCTCACGAAATTGCCAGCCTAAGGTGGCAATCACGTTCTATGTTGGTGGCATAACACGTACTCTCTCGATATATAGCTAGTCATCAGCTACATTCAATCAATGCATTCGTGGTTAGCATACCTACAGGCAAATTCATTGCAGCCCATCCCCACAAGAGATAAATAAGCACACAATGAAAGCAGTAAACTAAGATACTCTCTATATATACATCCCCAGATGTATATACTTTGGAATCCATAGCTACCCGATAGATATACCCACAATTAAGTACCTTCATATATACATGTGTGTAACATGTAAATATTCCAATAACCATAGCTAACTCTCCCCTAGACCGACAGTTGGACGGTCATGCTCTCACAACTCACACTTACCTGGGTGTAGAGGCAATTGATCCATACATTACCATTCAAGCGAATGGCATCCATACAATATCATGCCGTATGGATGACGAAAGTAAAAACCCCCTTGTTAGTACTTAGATAGCCACCTAATAGTCCTTAACTAGGCATAAAGGAGGATGTTGCTAGCATAGTTTTGCAAATAAGTTTTGACAAATTTGCCTGTGGCTAAAGTTTTAGTCAAAATAGGATTTTTAAAACCAAAACTTTATTTTTAAAACTATGTACATCATAGTAGTATGCTTAATCTTGCTCTGATGCCAGCTGTAATAGAACCACCCAATTTATACAAGATCAAGTACGGTTGTCCCCGCTAACACGTTGACATACGCATACTTTCACTTATATAAACCCGGTAGTCCGCCCAGTGTCCCGAAAGACCTCGGTAAATCAACATCACAACCAAGATCGTGTGATTAAGCAAATACACATCACATACGTAGAGTTACAGCGAAAATAATATTACAAATGGATTCACAAATAATAGTAAAAGTTTGGGTTTCAAAACCAATTATTGAAAACAACATAGCTTTCAAATGATTACATTAATATAAGTTCTAAATACATTGCTACCATAAGTGACATCATCCGACAAAAGCATATAGATGAGAAGTAAATATAGAATCACCGAGCCACCGGCGGTTAGCCACCATCTTCAACAGGCCGAGAACTCCACCTACAACATGGTGGGATAAACCCTGAGTACTCGAATGTACTCAGCCAGACTTACCCATCGGAAACCAAAACAAATGACACCAAGGATCATGCATAGCTTAATTTAGTGGATCTAGCTGACACTTTCTTTTTGCGGAAAAGCATAAGTAATAATGATCAACTCTTAACCTGAACTAGCAGTGACTTTTAGCCATTAACCTGTCATCTATATTAGCACCTGTACTAAGCAATCATTTGATTAAGATACAAACATTAATAACCATAGCAGGTATAAATCGTGGCAACATTATCATCATCATCCATTTAACCATATCGTTAAATTAATTGAATCTGCGTTGCCGCTGCTCAGTCAAGTTCTCACTATTCGGGAGAGATGGCGACTCGAATCGATTCCTATCCAGCTGAGGGGTATTCCTAAACATAAACCCTGCCTCCCCCGTCAGGGTCGCAAACAAGTCAGCTTTGACACAATTCAAGAGTCGTGAGTCCAAATAGATCAGCATTCTTAGAGAACCACTCTACCAAGGTTGTTCGGGACACTAACCCGCCTTGGACTTATGCCAATGGCTCTTTGCACATCCCTACTACCTCCAGAATGCACGCCACTACTCGCGTTCCCGGCCTGAGTTCAGCTACTAGGCTTCGCGGTCGGAACAACTTATTCGGCCAGCTAAGTGTTAGGCTGCATTCAACATGACAGGAGGACGTATAGTGTATCGGTCCTTAAATGACACCACTAGGTCCAACCCTGCACAAGACTCCGCCCGGTCTTAATTCAATATTAACATGGTTCTTTTCCACGATAGCAAATATAGCCAACCATGATCCACCTCATCCTAAAGCTCGTAGGTGATAGGAAATCACCTGACTTCTACCGCATAAGCATGGCTAAGCATTTAACCCGTTCCTGAACTTAAATAGGATTCTAGTGCGATATCTAGACAAGGATGGATATATAATGCAACAATTGGTTCCAACCAATTCCTATACTTAATGCATCATCAATGATAAAAGATACTCAAGGTATTTGTAAAAACATGAGAGACTTAATATGCTCCGGGGCTTGCCTGGGATCCAACACTAGGTTAGTGTTTGTTAGACGACACTTGCTTGGTGAGCATCTCCCGTCCTAGCACTTGTCTAGTCCTTCCACCTTCGGGATAGGTCCACCATACACCATCT
Source organism: Miscanthus floridulus (assembly GCF_019320115.1). NCBI lineage: Eukaryota > Viridiplantae > Streptophyta > Magnoliopsida > Poales > Poaceae > Miscanthus > Miscanthus floridulus. The sequence goes on along the minus strand of NC_089581.1, from coordinate 96,462,289 downwards.
TCGGGTTCGGCTCCAACATCACGTCCTTCACATGGTTCATCTAGCGCACCTAGATGAGATGCAAGATGCAAGTGCATGAATATGAAGAATGGTAATACAAGAGGCATCACATAAACATTCAAGACAAACACAAGATTATGCAAGACATAGACACCAATAGCTATTTAACTAGCATCACACAACTAACTATAGAGAGCAAGCACATCAAGCATGACACAAGTTTAACAAGGTCACAAGTATCATAACTTGACCATCAACAAGGGCATAAGCCACACTTAGCAACACATGGAGTAAACAACCACAACTAGCATATGTCTATTTCTGGACTGGAAACAACAGCTTTATGTTTGGATCATAACTAGAGTTATACAAATCTAATAGCCATGCAACAAGACATTCAGGAAAGCTTATGAAATTCTCTACATTTCATCTATAACCATCACAGCATGATTCACAAGTTAAGTGGGTCGAAATTATATATTTACATAAACTGGTCTAAACAAGACAGAGAGCAATCAATTCTGTAACCCAACTTTAAACAGCTGTAACTCTTAAACAACTTGGCCAAATAACACCAAATTTCAACAGAAGCTAGATACATGAATTATCTACAACTTTTGTATAAACAAGTTTCACAACAAAGCACATATCACGAAGAACTTTGCTAAGTTCCCAGATCTGTCCATAAACCACATCGGCAAGAAAATAATTATTAACTTATGTTGCAAACACATAATTGGGCAAAACCAACTTTACCAACATTTCACACATGACTAAAGAACACCATAAAGCATGGTGCTCACCTCTAAATAAATTTTCTTAAAGCATTTCTTAATTTATTTAGACATCAAGGTGTATTTATGAACATATATAAAAAATGCACAATAAATTCTACCCAAATTACAGTAGCTCACATATCCTCTCAACAGTCTACTGTACAAATTTCATACCAGTTGCATAAGTATAGCTGCCTCTATGAAAAAGACAATTTGCTATTGCAAGAAATCATGTGAGAGCGAGATAAACCAATAACTCACTCATACAAATTTTAGCTAATTTCCTGCAAATAGGTCCTTATTAGCACTATTCATCTAAGTCTACAAGTTGCAGTTAGGCCCCTTCCCTTTGTCGAATTCTTGCATGGGGTCCCTGACATGAACTTGAAACAGAGAACGCCGGGGAATCGGCCGGTGGCGGCCGGACAAGGGCCGGCGGCGGTGGGGGAATGGTGGGGAAGCACCAGGAGCCTTGTGCGCATCCAAGGGACAGCTCGTCTAGGCATGAAGCGGCTCGTGGTGGCGCGGCCACGCACGCACGCCGGGCAGAGGCGATGCAGCAGCGGCTGCCCACTGGCAGCAGCCCAGCGGACCGGCGGAGGAGCGCACGAGGACAGGGAGAGGGTGGAGCAGCCCATGGTTCACGTGGAGGGACACGAGGAGGCTCGGGGGCCAGGGAACGACGACGACGGTGAGCTCGGCCCACCGACCATGGTAGACACACGCTCTGGCGTGGAGTGGAGCGAAGTAAAGCGACAAGGAGCGAGAGGAAGCGAGCGTGGAGTGGAGCTCTGGCCGGGACAGCGTGAGGCAGCGACGCGACTTAGGCAGGGCGTCCATGATGCGTGGAGCAGGGGCGGCGAGCACGGCAACCGCGTGTACCCTATGGGATCCGGCCGTCGAACACCTAGCGCGCGCGATGGAGCTCGGCGTGGAACGTGTCTAGGGGCGTCTACGGGCCGAATCTGACCACGGGCCCAAAACGAAGTTTGCTTCTTTCCTGACACTCTACATTTCTTATTTAAGGAACCAAGTATTAGAGCTTTGGATCAGCCGGTAATTAAGCCTCAATATGATAGTGTCAACATGTTGATAACGGTCACGGGAACTCGCCTTCGGAGGTCAAAACTCGGTCAAACTCGGTGCAACTTTTTTGCATGCTCTTCTCCATAATATAACCTTTAACTTTTATTTTTGGACCAACTCAAGTTGCTTGATGAATTTCAGAGAACGCGAGACGCCAATGCTGATGTCAATGAAATTCTAGACTTAGAATATTTCCAAGCATTGAAAACTATAGTAGATTCAATCTTGTGACCTCTATTTTACTTATTTCCAAGCTGATCTAGGTCTTAGTGTAAAAACAAAGTTTCTTCTACATAATATGAACTACAACTTTTATTTAAGGTCCAACATCAAAGCTTGCATAGAACCTACAGTTCTACTTTGACCAAAGTAGGATCACGATAAAGCTTAGATTATCCTTTTTGATCCATTGGAGCATTTTCTTGGTATTTGCCCAACATGAACCTTTCATGACTTTTGCAGTAGAGTTCATCTAGAGTTATTTGGGTAGGGTTGCAAGGTTTGGTTGATGATCTACATTTCCATTCACTTAATAGTGCAATTCAAGCACTTAGTAAAGTCATTCCAATAAGGATATAACTTATCATTTCATGTGACTTTTTTATTCCAAACTTCATGAAACTTTTCCAGTGACCCATATAGATGGGTATTGATGTGAAACACATGAAGATATTCCAATAACACTAGCCAAGCATATATCTTGAAAAGGGCCTATATGTAAAGTAAGGGTGCAATATCCGAGTTTAGGTTGGGGCTCATTTCCATAGGTTTGACCTTGACATCTTCATCATCACTTAACTATCATGTCTGAGCTCAAACCCATTGCTTAACTGGTGATAAACACCTAGGGTGTTACAAGCGATGGTGTCTAGGAGGTTTGACAAGAAGCCAGAAAAGAAGGGTACACTGCCTAAGGAATAGAGAGCTAGAATGGGCTCAGGCATCTAGAATACCTCAAGTGTGGCGTGCTAAACAAACAGTCGATAGGGATCAACCATCATCTAATATTCAAATAGATTTTCTATTGCTGTTAGAATTTAGAGCTCCAGCAGACCAAGAAGTCTATTCAGATTTGGATGAATCAGAGTATGAGGAGATAGTTGCCAAGTTGACAATTATACAACAAGCTATATTCAATAAGTCAGTCAAGTATCGGCACTTAAAAGCTTTATATGTAAAAGGTTTCGTTGATGGAAAGCCAATGAGCAAAATATTAGTGGATGGAGGTGCTTTTGTTAATCTTATGCCTTTTACTACTTTTCGCAAGCTTGGCAAAGGACCATGAGATTTGATTGAGACCAACATGATGCTTAAAGATTTTGGGGGTAATGCATCCAAGACCAGGGGGCAACAAATGTCAAATTGATAATCGGAAGTAAGACTTTGCTCACCACATTCTTCGTCATTGATGGAAAAGGTTTATACAGTTTACTCCTTTGTCATGATTGGATTCATGCAAATTGTTGTGTACCATCGACTATGCATCAATGCTTGATTCAGTGGCATGGAGATAATGTTGAGCTGGTTCATGCTGATGATTCTGTGAGTATACCAACAACTGATCCAATGTAATGTGAACTAGAAGACTTCGAGTGTTTTTTGGCAAGCTATGGAAAGGAGGCTTCATTAAGATCAATGACAAAAGTCAACAGCCGATCCAAGTAGTCAGCTCTGAGAGTTTGTTTTAATGGATAATTCAATAGATGGTACAGATGGTAAACTAGGACATGGCTTTACGTCGGCCGATGAATTAGGGGAGATAGATATTGGTCCTAGAGATAGGCCTAGGCTGATGTATGTAAGTGCTTAGTTGGATCCTGAGTATAAGCAAGAGTTGATAGATTTATTAAAGGAATTTAAAGATTGTTTTGCTTGGGAACATTATGAGATGTCTGGTCTAGATCAATCAATTGTTGAACATCAGTTGCAAATCAAACTTGGATATCGGCCATTTAAACAAGCTCTGAGGAGATTTAACCCAAATGTTCTTGATGATCTCAAAAGGAGACTAAAAGACTACTAGAAGAAAAATTTATCTGATCATGCCGATATGTAGAGTGGATATCGAGTGTTGTTCCTATGTATAAGAAAATGGGATGTTAAGAGTTTGCATCGATTTTAGAGATCTGAACAAGGCTACACCCATGGATGGTTATCCGATGCTAATAGCCAATATGTTAGTTGATGCAGCAGCTGTGCACAAGGTTATTAGTTTTTATGGGCGACAATGTAGAATATAATGGCTAAGGAAGATAGCTTTCAGGTGCCCTAGTGCAATTGGCTTATTTGAATGGGTTGTAATGATCTTTGGTCTAAAGAGTTCTAGTGCAACCTATCAAGAAGCGATCAATGGAAAATGTCTAAAGGAATATTATCCTAGCATTTGGATTAATACTTGACAGCCGATTTATTCAGTCATCGGCTCTAATAGCTGGTACCGGAAGGGTATTGCCTTTAGCTCAAAAATTACCCCAAAAGGGGGAAAAGCCGATACGATATGTATCTCCTATAGAGCAAAAAACCAACATAGAAACTATTATGGTATACATAAGACATTGCAGAAAGTACACTAAGATACGATCATTGAAAAAACAAGAAGACTTTATTCATTGATTCATTTGTCCTAAGTACAAACTAGTCAAAGACATTGTTTATCACATCCTGAGCGGATGTAATGTCCACGATGGCCTCCGCTGCATCGACGAAGTCCTCAATCAACTCCTTATGCTCCTCAGGGCCATCACCCATTAGGGAAACTAATATCCATGGTATGGAGCTTGTACTCGGTCTAAACCTACGCCATAGCTAGCGCCACCGATGCATCACGACGGACGCCATGGAGGGCGATCTCCTAGACATGGGCTAGGACATCATGGAGACAGGCATTGATGAAGGGGCCCTGAGCATTGACAGCCATCATAGCCATGTTCACCATCAGTTGTAGGTTCTCTAACTGCATCATCAAGGCTGGCGATCATAGAAACAAAGAAGATATCAAGACAAAGACAGTGAAAATTAGAAGAAGAGTTTTCTTGGAGTTCATCTTACCCGCCACCATGGTGTCAGACTTGGCTAGCCATGCTCGAGCAGTGCTGGCCTCTTCCTCAGTGGCGAGGAGGGCGGCTTGAGAAGCCCCAAGGTGGATCTCAAGCTAACCATTCTCCCGAGTTGCCTTGGAATAATGGTTTTGAGCCGCCCTCCACTCTTGGAGGAAACGCCGAGCATCATTGTCATTGTAAGAATCAGAGGAGTCCAACGATGAGTCTAGCTCGGAGGCGGCATCAGGTGCAATGTTGGAGGGCTCGTTGGCCCTAGGAGGAAGTGGATGAAGGCTATGATTCAGGACAAACCTATAAACAAGTTAGAGAGATCCATTGCCATGAGCAGAGGATGTCGATCTCACCTCATATGATGGAGATGCTGGCTCTCTGGCAGGTTCTACTTCGAGACCTCTTCCACCACGCGCTTGCCCCAATTGTCCTCGCCAACCATGGGGTTTGGTTAGATCTACTGAGAGGATGAAGAAAACCGATATAGAGTTTGTGAAGGCAGAGAAGCACAAAGAACAGAGGCAGTTGCAAGTATAGATGTGTTCGAGGCCGGAGCCCTTAGCTGGTATTTATAGCTACGGAGATGGGATGGTAGATATCTTGAGACGTGTGAAGAGTAACTACAATTAATAGAAGGCGAAGCGCCACCCCACTAATGCCAAAGAGAATGCGGCGTTGATAACTGAGGATAGAAGATTGAGGAGTTTTCTTAATGATGGCTAAGTTTTTAGACTTAATTGGATTAAGGTCAGAGGTCTAGAGATGGGATGGTAGATATCTTGAGATGTGTGAAGAGTAACTACAATTAATAGAAGGCAAAGCACCGCCCCACTAATGCCAAAGAGAATGTGGCGTTGATAACTGAGGATAGAAGATTGAGGAGTTTTCTTCATGATGGCTGAGTTTTTAGACTTAATTGGATTAAGGTCAGAGGTCTAGAATCGGCTATTTTCAAAATGGCTCTTTAGCCGAGATAAGAAATACAATAGATCAGCAGAAAATATGGTTCTCATTAGTTTCACATGAGATATATGTATTACAAGTAGTGACATCACAAATTCAAAGCATCCCGAACTGCCTTCAAAGCTTTCAGCCGAATAGCATCAACCTCTGCAATCTGTTGCTTATCTCCTTCGGCTGAACTAGGAATGTTCTCAAGGCTACTGTGGATGGCTTTGCCTTCCTTGACCTTGGTCAGCATATCTTGTTTCTTCTGTTTGAAGGCGTTGGGGATCTGAACCAAGTTGGACTCATGGCAATTGATGGCGGCCTTCACACTTTCTAGTTCTCTCTCAAGTTCAGCATGCCTAGCTCTCAACTGATTCAACTCTGGTTTGATTCTAGAAGAGGAATTCTTTAGATTGTCAATCAGTTGCGCTAGCTCCTTGGCTTCTTGTTTGTTGAAATACTTCTTGGCCATCAAAGCTTCATGGTCAAATAGATTCCTCTAAGCTTTTCTCACCTTTAGGGCTTGATCTTCTATGATGGATAAAGGAGTTAGAGCTTCGATGAGATCCAGGGACAAATTATCCCTAAAAGCTAAGAAGATTCTTCGCATTGAATCTGCATCTTGGACCAAATCGGCTATATCTTTCTCAAGCATTGGCAATATGTCCCTTAGCCAATTTTTGTCTCTTTTGATAAAGTATCTTGGAGAGAGGTGGCAGATGAACTGATCTTGCCTTCATCTATGTACTCTTCAAAATTGAAGAAGTAGCTCAGAGCTAGAGAACTAAGTGCCTACATGTGAGCAAAGGAAATCTTGTTAAAAGGATCAGATCAGTTGATGATGAGATAAATGGTGAAGTAAATATGGTACCTTTTCTAGGATAGCTTCTATCTGAGAAGAAGGAACAACTGATGATGCGACAATGGTATCTAGTTGAATCAGCTCTAAACTTTCAACATTGGTATCTACAAATATCAAGGGAGATTTTTCAATTCATATTTGTTGCAGAAGGGTAAAATAGATATATGAATCTTCTTACCATCAATTGTTTGCTGGACTAGGGATTCAATAGTCTGAATGACAACGCCAACAGGATCATTTTCAATGGGTAGACTATCAAACTCCTACTCTTGCGTGGGTGTTTCCTTAGGGAGTATTTGGTGTAACAAATAATTAGAGAAGGGTGAAAATTGAATAAAAATAAAGGAAAATAAGAGTTTGAGGGAGATACCTTGGCAACCTCAGGAAGTGAAGCGGGAGGATTCTCATCTTCTGCTATCCTAGAAGCATCGATTGTTTCAACTGAAATCGGCCCCTTTTGAGGATCGGCCAATGAAGACTTGGTTGGTGCTAATTTAAACCCCTAGGACAACAGTTCAGCACCTAGAGCAGATAAGGATGCGATGGTTGATAACTATGAGGAGAGAATCAGAATTAGAAATTGAATATCATTTTGGAAAAAGGATGAATTGTTTTACCTGAGCAGATGATGGTCTCATTCTGCGGAGCCTTTTTCTAGTAATGGTTTTCTAGGTTTTCCCCTCGGCTGCCTTGTATTTTGAAGATTGGTATGTTACAATTGTAGAGGCAGACTAGGTTTACATTAGCTTCTTTAGTGGAGGTGCAGTTGATCCTAGTCTCGAGATTGGACATGGTGGATAATACTCTATGGCATGCCCTTTTCTGTCCATAATTGGGGGATTGAATTCAGTATCCTACAAGGGAGTTCTATTAGATAAGTTGACAAAGGGGCTTTAGTATATGATCTTTATGAAAGAAAAGGAGTTAGCTAGTTACCCCACAGTTAGAAGCAAAGTCTTCATCTAGAGCTATGCAGCTATGATGAACTGGCCCGTAGAACAGGTGGGAGTGACATCATATAAAATGGAAAGTGAAAGAGGCTCTAGTCCATTCATGCAGATAGAGGGAAGGAAGATCTGATCCTAACTAAAAACTCTAGAAGCTTCCATTGCCTCACTAATACCTTCTCTCGGTCTCAGAATATCTTTGAAAAATAGCCCGGGGACCAGTTAATCAAGACCAAACTAACGAGCTATGAAAGAAGGGTTGTAAAACTCATAGGTTGGAAGGTTGCCTAGAAGGAAGGAACCTGTAGACATTTTTCCATGGCCATGATGAAATTTGGCTAGAAGAACGCAAGGTTTGATGAAGGAATTGAAGATTGCAGCTGCCATTTTGTTTGAGTAGCCCAACTCAAATCAAAATTTGAATGGGAAGACCAACTCATTGTTCTCATCCTCATCATAGGGTAGACAAGTCAGAATATCTGCATCAAACCCTCTATAAAACTTCTTGAAGAGATGGCCAACATCGACAACAATTATTATAGCCGATGCAGCTTCACCATAGTTCATGCACTAACGGGTTCTTCCTTCTTCATCTCTGTATTCCTCATCAAAGTTGGAGGAGGGAAAGCTCAAATTCTAGAGATTTGGCTTTACAATCTTATGCATATACAAATTTAACCATATTTGTATTAACCACCAAGGGCCGCTGATGGTGTGCACTACTTCATTCTTTAGCAGCTGAGCGGCCACCTGATGCATCAAATGGTAAGATGATCCCAACAGATACTTTCCAAGAGGAATCTCAACACCTACTGCTAGATGCTCTATCATGAGTTTATGATTGTAAGTCAGACCACAAGATGACTTACAGAAGATGAATCTTTCTAGCCACATGTTCTCTTTCACTAACAGGCGATTCATTCCTGATGTGGTTCTAGATGTAGCTTGCCCATCCTGTGAAGTTCGATATTTTGGCCAGTTTCTTTGACCCAGCACCTAAGAGTTCATATGGTTGCATTGGTCCTGTTATTCTAAGGTCAGTCAACATATAAACATTGGACAAGGTAATAGTCATTGGGCCATGACAAAAAATGAAAGCATTCAAGGTGTTGGACCAGAAGTAAGAAGCAGCAATTAGGAGTGAATCATTTCTCTCCATTCCAAACAGTCAAGGTGTTGGACCAGAAGTAAGAAGCGGCAATTAGGAGTGAATCATTTCTCTCCATTCCAAATAGTGAAAGGGTCAGGCATTGGCTTAAATCATAAACTTCCCAATCTCCACCAGTGAAAGGGTCACCATTTTAGTTGGAATAGATCTGAATCCAAAAAAGGTTGCAGGGGAATGACATAACAAATAGCTCGAGCAGAGGGAAAACTGCTAGGGTTGGAGCTCTAGTGGTTGCGGCTTTAGTTGTTGAGGCTCGCTCAAAGAAGAAGGGGAAAGCGAATGGGCTGAGTAAATTAGAAATGATACTGTTGAGGTATTATATAAAATTTAGACCGAGAATATCAGGAGTCATGTGTATATTTTGGAATAAATGATTGCAACATGGTGAACAGGTAAATAGAAATTTTGGAATAAAATTATTTTTATCCCAAAATTGTGGGGCATGTGTTTACACCAAAATTTGGGAAGAAGAACGTGGGAACTCGAAGCTTCTAAGATTGTGTCATCAAGGAATCAATTGCATAACGCTCGTCCTACGACATTTGCCAACAACAGATATTTGAGTTTCTGAAAACGAGTGATAAATAGCTATATCACCCATCAAAGTGCCTTTCTTGTTCTGTGTCGGGGCCATGTTATGGCACAAGAAGCAAGGAGGAGGGAATGGCCATGGGGGTTCCGGGCCTCGTCTCAACATGACAGCTCATAGCGTCAGGCAGAGCTGATACGCCAGTGCCCACAGCCTATACAAGACGAGGAGCTAAATCATCCAGTATTTCAATCCAGCGTATGAAGATCCTGTATGATTCAAATCATCGTTATTATTTGATCTTGTCTCTCTCTATTCTCATCTTTCATCTTGTTTACAGCAAAATTTGGAAAGAAGAACATGGAAACTCGAAGCTTCCAAGATTGTGTCATCAAGAAATCGATTGTATAAGGATCGATATTAGTAGATTCAAACACGGTACTAGGATCGGCTCTCTTCAGATGATGTCAGCAGATAACGTCAATGTACTACGGTTGGCGTCGGGGAAAAATATGTCGGACTCTACAAAAAAGGAAAGATTAGGGTCCAAGTTATCTTAAATTAGGAATATTTCTTTTATTCCAAGATTGTAATGAGTCATACTTGAGTATGATTCATGTTTAGATTCCGGGTATAAATATTGGACCCCGGCTATTGTAAAAAAAGATCCAACAATCAATCAATACCAAATACTATTTTTGGCTTCACACTAACCCTTAGGAGGAGTACTATAGATCTCGGTGAGTTCTTCAACAAGCAGGGCTGCATCGATCCAGTCGACCTTCGGCTTGTCTATAAGTACCATCATGGCTTATACTTTTGTTCGTAAGGTTGCATCAGTCTGGTCGAGCTCTTACGAGCCCTAGTATAAGTTAGTTATCGATCCTTATCTAGTTCAAGTATGGCTGCATCGGTTAAGTTCAACCTCCACTACTCGAATTAGATTAAGGTCAAGTTATCAGCTCTGCCTAAGGGTGGCATCATTCGGGTAGATTTATTAAGTTACCGATCTTGCTGATGTTCTTGTTGTCATTAGTTTCAGCAATATCAACCTGCCCGATCGAGATCGATCTAGATCGGCCTCATATCCTTTTAGGCCATCGTTTATTTTGTCACATTGTGATGGTTCTTGCTTTAGATGACATATTATGTTTTATCGGTTGTTCTACTTTAGTCTTGATCATACATAGTATGCGACTAAGGCATGTTTGATCTTGAGAAGGTTTTACTAGCTAGTTGAATCTGGTCTATAGCTCGCTATTATGGCTATAACGATCCGGTCGATCCCCACTGATAGCACTTTAAATCAGAGTATACTAGTTGGTAGATTTGCTTTTGACCAGGCATGACCTCGGCTGTTTGTTATACTGGCACTAGCTAAATAGCCAATTTGCTAGTACTTTAACGCTTATAGTGTGTCTCCATGATTCTGTTAAATGTGAATAGATCTGTTTACTTTAAAAGGTTTGATTTGTTATCTTTATCATGGCTGTCATCGATCCGGTCGAACCCCACTGTTAAGGATAACAGGTTAGATTTGATGAGTTTATAGGTCTGTCCATATTAAACAGTCGATCATTCACATGCTGTAATCCCTTTTTCTACCTGAATCGACTATTTTAGCCAATTCGCCTGTGCTTTCATAGATATGGCATGCTTTCATGAACCTATTGAAGTATGGTCAGTTCTATGGATTTTTCTAGTTCTAGACTATCATCATCATCATAGATGCATCGATCCGATCGAACCTCACTATTGACGATAATAGATTAGATCTAGATAGTTCATAGATCTGTCTATATCAGACAGTCGATTGTTTGCGTGGCTTACCTCTTTTTCACTGAATTCGTTGGCTCTACACCACATATTGATCAAATCTAATTTAGCTAGTGATGTATCTTTGACGCATACACGTTAATAGCTTAAGGGGAAGGATCATTAAAACTAGGCGCTTTGTATTCATTACTATAAAATCGATCATGACCTGCAAGCACTACAGTCCTTAACAGTCAATTTCTTCTCGTATCGGTTATTTAGTCGATTTTCCCGTCCGGTTGCTATCGAAGTGGCACACTTGGAACTGTCTAGGCAAAACCAGCATGTTCCACCCTAAATAACTGATAAACTTTCTCTCCTTATCAATTGCAAGTCAAATTGACTGGCACGCCCTTGGGAATTCGCAGGATCGACTGGTCTAGTGTTGAAGTTAGGCAGATCACCAGATTGTTCTAGCTTGCTACGTGTCCACTCGGTGCGGCTACCACATTTTCGTGCCGACACATCTAACATGTAGGATGATGAACTCCACCTTTATGAGCTTATGAACTTTAGCGATCACTTCAACATGAAATTCTAATCGCAAACACACAGGCGGCTGCTTTATAGGGCGGAATTGTGGATCAATCGCCAACTTGTGGGTGGCGACACGAGTATCTAACCCTGGCATCTCCTTGTAGTTCTATGCGAAGCAATCTCGATACTCCATCAGAAAGTTTTCATAGTCTTCACACTCCTCTTCAAAAAGTGAGGCGCTAACAAAGATGGGGCGTCGATCATCCTTCGTTCCTAGGTAGATCTCTATGATTTCATCAATTGTGGGATGCCCAGGTCGTCAAGTTCTCGAGGTGTTGATACATCATATAGGGCCAACGCCCTACACAGAGGTTCTTCCACCAAGGTTACCCACGTTCCATCTAGCGGCAACGGCGCAGGGCATCTCGCATAATTCAATGCCCGGTTCATCTTGCCAAGTTGATGATGGATTGATCCTCACGCGCATGGTATGTTGTGCAACGTGAGGTGGTTTACACCCTGTCTTCTCCTAGCCCACCTCGAGATGCAAGCAACCGTCGTTGCCTTTGCTCGCTTGCGGTGTCCAGAGGCTTGGGCAAGAATACACTATCCACTGCTACAACCAGGTCGGAAGAAAAGGATCTAGACAACATGCACTTTCTTGGAGTTTATAGCAGTGATGGATGCGTAAGTAGCTAGTCCACTTTCTCTTATTCATGTATATATTTTCATGCAGATAATTTGCTCACCATTATGTCATTCTATGTTGGCCTCAATTTTTGCAATTTCCCACCCATTCCGAACAACATTGAGTCTTTCATCGATGTAAATCTTGACTCCATCCCTGACGCCGAGCTTGCCCTCAAAGGTTCGGAGAAGGCAGAGCAACCCAGTCTCAAAGTTGACATTCAAGGAAAGATAAATCAGCCTCAGTCACATGGTAATTCAAAAACTATTTCTTATGATGTTGTCCATTTTTTTGTTTTAACATCATGATGATTAACACATGCATTGATGACGATGATCATCTTTTGCTTTTAGATGGCTGAACCACCATAAGGGAAAAGGCATGTCACAACCCTCAGAGCCCACCAAGGAGCTGGAGAGTGCGACTTTGTGCCAAGAGGAGTGCAGGGTGGAGAAGGGGGCACTGGCACTTCTAGACCGAGTGCAGAAGCTGGAGGAGAAGACTGGTGCCAACATCTCTTAATTCATCTCCAATAATGGATCATGATTTGTAGTTGACTAGGTTTGCTCAATCGATGGACTCACGAATCCACCAAGGCTTGCCCTTCTGATAGAGACCCTAGAGGAGGAGCATTCCTCCGACATAGTCCACGTCGACTTGGCTTGCCTTTAGAACCTATTGAATACGGTAGGAATGCTCCTCCTCCAGGGTCTCCATCTGAAGTGCAAGGCTTGGTGGATTCACATGTCCATCTACTGAGCGAACCTACTCAACTATAGAGTGTGATCCATTGGAGATGAACTGAGAGATGTAGGCACCGGTCTTCTCCTTCAGCTTCTGCACCCAGTCCAAAAGTGTCAGTGCCCACTTCTCCACCACGGACTCCTCTTAGCGCGAAGTCGCACTCCGGCTCCTTGGTGGGCTCTGAGGGCCGAGACATGCCTTTTCCCTTATGGTGGTTCAATTGTTCTGAAACTGGAAGATGATCATCGTCTTCAATGCCTGTGTTAATCATCATGATGTTAAAAATGGACAACATCCTAAGATATAGTTTTTGAATTACCATGTGACTAAGGGTGATTTGTTTTTCCTTGAATGTCAACTTTGAGATGGGGCTGGTCTACCTCTTCCGAACCTTTGAGGCCAAGCTCGGTGTCAGGGATGGAGTCAAGATTGATATTAGTGAAAGATTCGATGTTGTCTGGAACGGGCGGGAAAACAAAGAATTGCACAATGGTGAGCGAATTAATTGCATAAAAATAAATACATAAATAAGAGAAAGTGGACTAGCTACTTACGTCTTCATCACTACTGGAACTCCCATCAAAGTCCACATCGTCCCGGTCCTTTTCTTCCGGCCTAGTCGCAATAGTGGATGTATTCTTCCCCAAGCCTCTAGACGCCGCAAGCGAGTGAAGGCGATGGTGGTTGCCTGCATCTCTAGGTGGGTTAGGAGAAGACAGAGCACAAACCACCTATCGCTGCACATTATACTGTGCGCGTGAGGATCCTTCACCAATTTGGCGAGACGAATCGGGCAGTGAATTACGCGAGAGACACCCACGCCATTGCCGCTAGATGGAACGTGGGCACTGTGCAGCCTTGCTAGAAGAACCGCCTTGCAGGGCATTGGCCCTAGATGATGATCAGCACCTCGAGAACTTGAAGACGGGGGGCAACCCGCAATTGATGAACTCATAGAGATCAACCTGAGAAAGAAGGATGATCCACTCCCCATCTTTGTTAGCGCCTCACTTTCTGAAGAGGAGCGAGAAGACTAAAAACTTCGTGATGGAGTATCGAGATTGTTTTGCATGGAACTACAAGGAGATGCCGGGGTTAGATACTCGTGTCATCACCCACAAGTTGGCGATTGATCCACAATTGTGCCCTATAAAGCAGCCACCGGCGCTTGCTACCAGAATTCCAATTTCAAGTGATCCCTAAAGTTGATAAGCTCATCAAGGCGGAATTCGTCATCCTACGTGTTAGATGAAAGATGAGAATAGAGAGACAAGATCGATGAGACCAGGTCTGGAACCTCCATGGCCATTCCCTCCTTGGTACTAGTAGATAAGTCCGGCATGATGAGAGCAGCCATCTGATCCCCTGTATCACATTGACGTCTCTTCAGGGGCGAATCTAGGATAAATTGTCGTTGGAGTTGGCCTAGACTTAGAGCCAATTATAGTTGATAGTAAGCTAACACCCTGCATAAAAAGAAAAATATACTGCAAGTAGTAAGCATTCATATAGGGATAAAGGTAATAATAACACAGTGCGACAAAAGAAACTATTTATAATAGTGGTTACCTCTTATAATTTCATCGTGCGCGTATCCATATTCTGAAAAGGAACTTTGATACCATCATTTGGTATTGCATCAAAAGCAAATATATGAAGATTCAATGTGCTTTGATTGCCTATAATTATCAGATGCTGGGGTTAATTTACTTTTCAAAAAAACGTTCCAGTGTGCTTTGATTGCCTATCAAATTATTTAATCAACAAAATTAAACATACAAGTAGATATTAAATGCACAATTAACTATACTAAAGTCACTAATTTACTATTTTACTTACTTGACATGTTTGCTAGCAAGATGAACATATGAACGTTGAACGTACTCTCTAGTATCCACTTTGTTGGAACGCAAGCAGATTGCCTTTTGCTTATAAAAAGATAAAACAAAAAACAATAAGCTGCAGGTATCTCACGACTATAGATTGGGGAACAAACAATAATTTTGAGATAAGATTTGAGATTACGTCGTAGAATACAGGCAGCAGGTATTCCGTACTTGAGCAGGGACACGGATTGAGCAGAGCCACGGAGAGTTGCAGCGGTGCGGCCGTTCGCCTGTCTGTCGTCGCCGTCACCGTCGAGCGGCGGCCGTGATCACGGAACGGCAATGAGAACACCGACGCGCCGACGCAGAAGTTTGGAAGGTTGGACTGAGGGAGACGAATCGGCGAATGTTTCTACGGCAAGCTACCGACCTCGGCCTTCTCGCTTGGGACGTGGGCTGTTGGCTCTTGCGTAGGCCTTTCATGGTTTCACAAACTGCGCTGCCTATTAAATTTAGTTGTGTTGGGCTGCCGTTGGTGTCGGCCACCGGGGTCAACGTATTTTTCTGCTGGGGTCATGGCTGGTGAAAAAAATACATGTACAAGGCACTCCTAGCAAACCGTCGGGGTCAAGAGTCCACAGTACTGTAGTGTGCTGCAGTCAAATAACACATACATTAATCTCTTACGGTAAATAGGATAAGTAACTCAAAGAAATATGTTCTGATGCTTGACCTACTTTTAGCAATACGATAGTACGCTTTTGGCCTCCAGGATCTGAGACAATAAATTTGGAAAGAATGGAGAATCATCAGCATGTTGGTTTCGGCTGGATTAGCTTATAAGCCATGGCTGAAAGTACTGCTGGCTGGTTTGGTGTGAGAGAAAAATATTGTTCAAGTCATGGATTATAAGCCAGATACAAGCAATTCAACCGAAACGAACAGGCCGCATATCCATCCAGAATGTGTGAATAAGAACATAGACGGGAATGCCTGTCACCTCCGCTTTAGAAACTGTCGGATTTCTGCTACCAGAGAGTTTGTTCTACTGGCAGTAATCTCTAACTTCAGAGCCTGATCCTATACCAACAATTACAAAGCAAATAGCAAAACGAAGAATGCTATAGTATGCTTTTGGCCTCTATATTTTTCTGAACAATAGATTTGGAAAGAGTGGGGAAATTGTGTGCATTCTTGGATATAACTAAATAAGAACAGAAACTTAAGTTCTTGTCACCTCTGCTGTCAGAAAATGCCGGATTTGTACAATCAGAGAGTTTGTTCTTCCTTCAGAGCCTCACCCTGTACCAATAATAAAAACTATGACACCAGTCTAACTTCTGTTAAACTTCTTTTTATGTCTCACTCCACACCTACTACATTCTATTCTTACACAAATTTCTTACAGTAAAAAGGTTTTACAGAGAAAGTATGAATTTTCAAGAAACTTAAAGATACTTGAGTACAGATCACATCTACAGAAAACAGGTAGTTTAAAATTCAATTAAGATGAACTGAACTACCAAAACGGCAAGAAAGCACAAAGCTATTGAAAAATGACAAATATGTGCTAGTATAAGGTTGTAATTGATCAAGCACAAAGCATAGATATATCAGACAGCGATGGCACGAAATCAAACCTTTCTTCAAACTGAACTATTTTCTTGTCTTCTCGCACAGAGTTGTTTGCATTGTCAAGGCCCTCTAGAAAGTAACTCAGTGGAAGGCCCCAATTTGATTTGATCTTTAACATCAAGTCTTGAACTCGTGATAGAAGCCAGTTGCTTGTGAAAGGAAGCTTTTGAAGGCTGATGTAATTCTCTTGACTGGATCTGGGTTAGCGTTGCTCTTCCTACTCAGAGATGCATCGATCTGAGCTTGCAGCACTAGTCCTCAATTCTTTTGTATTGCAACTGCCATAGGAGATACTCTACCTCTTTCTGTTCAGACTTCAGAGAGGTCATGATCTATGAGAATTATCTTCTCAAAGTTGTCACGCATCTGAAGCCATATGCTGGAATCTGATAGGACTTCAGATTGTGCGGACTTGCGGAGCTGATCTTCTAGTTCATTATTCTGCATAATAACATTGCAATGTCACAACTTTATCATTATGCTTCGCATAAATGATTATCAATTGCATCTCCTTGCCGCATGGGTGAAACCAGAATTACAAGCAAAGCTTGACTTACACCCGAGGAACACAATTAGCTCAGGTTATCTCCTTTTCTTAAACAATTTATCATACACACCAATTATAACATATGTAACTATCCCAACTGCTGGAGGATCCACAGTATACACGACGAGGCGATGAATAACCTAACAAGCAGCGGCAGCCATAAAAAAACACGTGGAAAAGCCAGGGGCATAGCAGAAACCACTGGATCAAAAACCCAGAGTGTCGAGCAGTAGTATTAGCTGTATAACATGCAAAGAACAAAAGGAACTAAGAGGCTTTACCATAGTAAGGAGACGCTCGGCAAGGTCGTCCCGCACGGAGGATGGGGCCTAGCACTATCCATGGGATCGAACAGTCATCATCCATCAACCGCGCATGGTTTTCCAGAACCTGCAGCCAAATTACGAGCCCAAAAGTCGCCAACGGAAAGCAAACATCACGCCAGAAAGCAGGTAGGCAACAAGAGTGTCCGGGGGCCGACCCGAGCAAAACAAACCCTAATCCTCCTTCCTAGACGGGTAAGAAGATGAATCTACGCGCCCGACTACTCATCGCCGGCGACCAGAAACGAATTCACGAATCTCAACAAAACCGGTTAACCAGATCGAGGCGGGTGATCTGTACTGCGTGATTGAGGGGCTCCGATGGAAACATAGAGAAGGTCGATCGGGAAGGGAGACGTGGGTACGGCGGGGCTATACCGCTGTGGGGCGCTTTCTGCTGCATGCGTGCGCCGCCCCGCCAGTTTGTTGGAGCCGGAGAAAAATCTGGAGATTCTCGTTCCTTGCCGCTCGCATTAGTTATCTTTTTTTCTTTTTGAGAACAGCATTAGTTATCTACTTATCTCCTTGATTAACGTCTAGAATATTCGGCAATGCTCAAGAGCGGATGTCCGTTCGTCCGTCTGGACGCTTTCTGGATCTACGCGCTCCATGTCTCCCGTCTCTTCTCTCAAAAATACTCCTCATCGCTCTCGCCTATCGCGTGCTACTTCGCTCGTGCGCTCGCTGCTGCCGTCTTCCATCGTGCACCCCACCTCACGCCACGCCTGCTGCGCACCGCGCTCGGTCCCCCCCACCCACCCACACGCGCGCGTCAACTGCTGGTGTGCTGCTGAGGTGTTGTCGACACCGCCGCTGTCGACGCCATGGCTGTCGCAATGCGCGACCTCACCAAGGAAATGTTGCGATGAAAACGCATGTTGCAAGCACTGCCGGAGACGGCTTCTTTGCCGAGTGTCCCAGACTTTGCCGAGTACTTTTTATTGGACGCTCGGCAAAGAGCCTATTTGCCGAGTGCCAGAGAGAAAGCACTCGACAAACAACTGACACTCAGCAACGAGGTGGTTTGCACTCGGCAAACAATAACACTCGGCAAAGACTAGGTTTACCGAGTGTCGAGCACTCGGCAAACCAGAACACTCGGCAAAGGGCCGCCGCCGTTAATGGCCGACAGCCGCCGTTAACCCTTTGCCGAGTGTCTTCTCCTGACACTCAGCAAAGCGGTGATTTGCCGACTCTCATTTTTTTGACACTCGGCAAACCATTTTTTTTACTTTTGACCATCAAACTTTTTCTGCAGTCCTCATACAATACCTGGTACTCCATGTTCCAATATGGCACATCTCTCGGACTTTTCCTATATTTCTTTAATTTATTTCATTTAATTGAATTTTCTTGGATAATTCAAATTACAACCGCTAGTCATTCAAATAATGAAAAATGAATGGAAAAATGATATTCATAGTATTTAGTATAATGTGAGGCCGTATCCAAGAACAGACCAACAATTTCGAACATCTTGTTCACGAAACATGACCACAAACTTATGGTCGAGTTGTTTTTAAATTCTATAAAAATGAAACGAAGTCCGAAAATCATGAAACTTGTCAAGATGTCATGATATCATATGTGGAGGCTGTGATAAAAATTTAAGAAGGTTTCGCAAAAGTTGTCACATACGATGCTTGCAAACCGAAGAATCTCCGAAGAAGTTTCATGATTTCGTGAAGAGGCCGACAAGGTGGTAAGCATCGTACGTGACAAACTTGCATGAAACCTCCTCAATTTTTTATCACGGCCTCTACATATGATATCATGACATCTCGACAAGTTTTAAGATTTTCGGTCTTCGTTTGTTTTTTATAGAATTTAAAAACAACTCGACCGTAAGTTCGTGGTCATGTTTTGTGAACAAGATATTTGAAATTGGTGGTTTATTCCTAGATACGGCCTCACATTATACTAAATAACATGAATATCAGTTTTCCATTCATTTTTTCATTATTCGAATGATCAGCGATTATAATTTGAATTATCTAAGAAAATTCAATTAAATGAAAAAAAATAAAGAAATATAGAAAAAGTCCGAGAAATGTGCCACATTGGAACATGGAGTACCAGGTATTGTATGAGGACTACAGAAAAAGTATGGGGGCAAGAAGAAAAAAATAAAAACGGTTTGTCGAGTGTCTACGTTTGGCGCTCGGCAAAGGAGCCTCTTTGCCGAGTGCTAGGACGGCTGGCACTTGGCAAAGAATTTTAATTTTTAAAAAAAAAACTCTTTGCCGAGTACCAGGGCGGGTGGCACTCAGCAAAGAATTTAAAAAAATTAAAAAAAATACTTTGCCGAGTGACAGATCGGGGGCACTCAACAAAGAATTTTTAAAAAAAAAACTCTTTGCCGAGTGCCAAGCCAGGTGACACTCGGCAGAGAATTAAAAAAATACTTTGCCGAGTGCCAGATTGGGGACACTTGGCAAAGAGGGATTTAACCCCGCCGTCCCACACACATCGCACACATACACACACGCACGCAGACAGCTGACCGTGCCAGCGCCGCCGCCGCCGTGCATGCCTCCGGAGGAGGAGGAGAAAGAGAGGAGGAGAGGAGGAAGGAGGAAGAGAAGGAGGAGGAGGAAGAAGGAGGAGGGAGGAAGGAGGAGGAGGAGGAGGCACCTCGGCCATCGTTGCCATGTCCCTAGCACTTCCCTAGCCGTCGCCTTGTCCACCGGTGCCCTGGCCCCTTCACCACCGCCGCCCTACGACGCCCACTAGGTATGTCCTACCGTAGTCGTCGTCGTAGTATTACTAGTAGTTGCGGTAGTAGTAGTGGTAGAGTAGCAGTGGTGGTAGAAGGCAACAGCAGGGGGTTCCGCTTCCTCTAGTTCGTCAAGCGTCTAACTTGCGAGGTCCCGCAAGCCTCCCTCAGCGACCGATACCTCGTGAGAGACGCCCGCTGATTCGACCCAAGGGAGAAAAGTAAGTAACTTTAGATGTTATCACTACTTTATATGATATGTTGAAAATCAAAATAGAAACTAATCATTTTTCTTAATCACTTGGGTAGGAACTAGACGATTGTAGCGAGTGGAGGTGCTCACACACGCCAAGTCAATGGCATCCTTGGTCTTCTGTGCAAGGAGCACTTCCCTAGCCTGGTTGAGTACGCCAGAGTGACGGGGCTCACCCCAGTGCTGGGTATAGATGGTGGACAAGTGGTGCTCACGTGAGTGGGAGGAGACGCATAACTTGTGCCAGGAGTGGCATTTGATGATGCCAGGTGTAGCACACCATCAAGGCAACCGCAGCCTCAGCGGATACACAGAAACATGGATACGCGAATTCATTTATTTATTCTAACGCTCAATTCTGCATGATTTCTAATCATCTTGCTATTTTTCTTGTAGTCGGCGTCACATGGTGGCCAGCCTTGCTCCATCTTCAAGGCATTTGCTATGGCCCACAAGGCCAAGGCGACGTCCGACGTTGACTACAACCCGGAGGACGGGCCCGAGACGTACAGCAATGCGACCGTCCACAACTGCTTCAGTGAGTACACATCGATGGCAAGGGAGGTCCATGGGCCAGAGTATGATCCGAGTACCGAGGACCTTGATGGAGAAGTCGTCATGAGGGTGGGAGGAGGCAAGAAGCATGGGCGGTACTGGATTGGTGATGGCGCAATCGACTCATCCGCTACTCCCAGCCTCTCCCAGATTCGAGCAAGCAGCACGAGCACGAGCCCGGCCATACTACCTCGGCAGGACAATTCACACCACCGGGTGGAGGCACTCGAGGTTATTCCTAATTTATTCGTCGTTCATTAGTTTTTTCATACCTTTCTTTTGCATTATTGTAACATTGGGGTAAATATATTGTAGGCCTAGCTAGAACAAGAGAGGAGGATACAGGAGCAGATGTGGGCAAAGATGGAGAGGGTGGAGGCCGAGCGAGAGGCCGAGCAGCGGAGGATGGCGGAGATTCTTCGGTACATGCACTACGCCAGATTCTCACACTAGGAACGGGGGTATTTTTACTTTAGGGGTGGCTAGGGTTGGGGGCACACCTACAGTGGGCGTCCTCGGGCCCCATCAGCCCAGCCACCCCTACAGATGGGGCCGATCTGTAGGGGCGGCTCAATCACCAGCCGCCCCTGCAGTGCCCATTTGTCTTTTTTCAAATTTTAAAATTTTAAAGGTTCAAATTTAGTTAAATGACAAGATAACCAAAATAAAAGTTGTAGATCTTGATGAGTTGAACAACTTTTGTATTCATCACTTTTACATCTGAAATCATTTAGGGTTTGAAAATTTGGTTTGAACTTGTCAAATTTCAAATTTTAAATTTTAAAATGTGTAAGACATTGTAACATCTAAGTTTGATCAAACTTAAATGCTGAAGCATGATTTTAGAAATTTTTAGGAAAAAAAACCATCATATTTGGAGTTAGTATGAGGGAGAACAACTAGTTACAAAGTTTACCCACAGATTAAAAAGAGAAATCATACTGTTCTAGATGATCCTTACATGATAATAGTGAACAGTGTGATTTCTTTTTTTAATCTGTGAGTCAACTTTGTAACTAGTTTTTCTTCCTCGTATTAACTCCAAATCTGATGATTTTTTTTCCTAAAATTTTCTAAAATCATTCTCTATCAATTTATTTTGTTGGTTTTGTCAATATATACATATGAAAAGTTTGAGCAATTTAAATTTTGAATTTCAAAAAAATGCAACTTCAAACAAGATTTTAGTACCCTAAATGATTTCAGCTGAAAAAGTGATAAATACCAAAGTTGAATAACTCATCAAGATCTACAACTTTTGTATTAGTCATTTCTTCATATGACAAAGTGGTAATGACATTATTCACAAATGTGACACATCTCTCATAAGGTTTTATAAACTATATGAGACATGTGTAAGATTAGTAAATAATGTGTGCTAAAAATTTGTCAAATAAAGAAATAACCAAAATAAAAGTTGCAGATATTCATGAGTTGAACAACTTTGGTATTTATCACTTTTTATGTTGAAATCAATTTGGGTCTCAAATTTTGGTTCGAACTTGTCATTTTTCAAAATTTCAAATTTGAAAGGTTCAAATTTTGTCAAATGACAAGATGACTAAAATAAAAGTTGTAGATATTAATGAGTTGAACAACTTTGGTATTCATCACTTTTTATATTGAAATCATTTTGGGTCTCAAATTTTGGTTCGAACTTGTCATATTTTAAAATTTCAAATTTGAAAGGTTCAAATTTTATCCAATGACAAGATGACCAAAATAAAAATTGTAGATCTTCATGACCTCTACAACTTTGATGTTTATCAAATTTTCATTTAAGATCATTTGGTGTCTCAATATTATTTTAGTAGTTTTGATTTTAATTTTTTAAAATTTAAAAAAATTTCGCATTTTTAAAGGTTCAATTTTGCAATTTTAAACTGTTGTAGTTGTTTTAGTTATTGTATATGTAAATATATCTATAAAAAATAATTATAAAATTTTGTACTATATTATTTATTATTTACATGTTAATAATTCATTTTGATTTAGAATTTTGAAAAAAAAATCAATTGTAGGGGTGGCTTATAACCTCAGCCGCCCCTACAGTGCCTCTGAGGTATCCGGATTCTATTCTCTCCATCCGATCCTCGCAACGAGTGTCTGGGATTGGGTTTTCCGGATTCTGCTAGAATCAGATTCTCCTCGATTCTCCTTCTCTATAGCTTCTCTCCTTCTCTCTGCTTCCTCCGGCTTCGCGTCCAAATCCTGTGAAGCAAATATATACCCAGCTTCAGCTTCTCCTTCCTGATTCTTCTCAAAGTATCTCATCTCCTCTCCCGAGCTCGACGCTTCTCCTCATGCAGAAACGCCACCGCCGCCGCTTCCGCCCCTGCGTTGCCTTCCTCTCCCTCTCCCTATCTCTCTAGACGTGGCGCCGTGCAGCCGGGGCCTAGCGCCGCCGCTACACCGCGCAAGGCGCTGGCGGCGCGACGGCGCCCCCCGGGCTGCGCTGCAGCGCCGCGTGTCAGCCCCGATGGTGGACGTCCCTGGTCACTACGCGGTGAGAGGGGGCCCCAGCATTTGCCGCCGTCCCGGATGCCTCCTGGCGCGGCCTCCTCCGACCGTTCAGCATCTCCTCCTCTCCTCGATGAAACCCTAGGTGCCTGTGCTCCATGACCCCGACTACGCATGACGTCTTTCTCTCTAGCGGTGGCTCAGCTCAGCGGTCGGCTCTGGCAGTATGTCACCCCTCCACCCGGGGTTCCGCGGTGGCTGCGGCGGCGCCTGCACTACACAGGAACCCAACCACCAAGTATGGATGGTTATGGCACTTCCCCTACTCTATTTGTGCTTCATAAAGTGTTTAGTTTGCTAGATTTGTTACCGAAGGTGGATAAGGGATTGGTGTTGGTGCATGGGGGTACTGTGCAAGTACTAAATATGCATACCTATAAGGCACTATATATTTAGAACAACTTATCAAATAGCAATCTCTTAAGAAAGTGCTCATCCGAGAGAAAAAATAGCCTATGAACCCATATTAGCATGCTTCCTTCTAAAGTATAGGGGACCACAATAAATCAGTACACAGGTACAATATAAAAAACAAAATGAGTTAGCAAAAGTAAATATGTAAATTGACTCTTTTTTTCCTTCTAAACAATCATTGGTTTCAAATTTATGAAGTTTGAGTCTTGAATTTTTAAATAATCAATCAATTTTTGCGAAAAATTCGTCCATACATATCATGACATTAAGAAGAATAATGTTCTACCCTTTTTATGGACTGCTTAATAAAACACTTCCTCTACTTTGAATCAATTCATTAAGAATACCAAGGAAGCAAGAAACTATATACTATTAACACCTTGGCGCGACTACTTTTGTGTACCCCGAATGAATGTCGGCAAATTGTATCCTTAGATCCGTACACTAACCATTTTATTGTCATTCTATCCATTGTAGTATATATTGTTAGAGAATTATATCAATTAGGTCCGTACCCCCATAATTGAAAACCTGGATCCGCCACTGGATTAGAGCCAGGAGTTTAGTTTGCTTCCTTTCTTGGCTTCATTTACGCGCACATGGATTCTGGTTGTACAGGAATGCCAGCACAAGGACTTGCCTCCCACCTAGCAGTAACGTGGATGCCATACTGTTTTGGGTGTACAAAGCTTCCATACCACTTCTGCATTTTAAGAAGGTAAAGCGTTTTTAGCATATCTCCTATCCATACTTTTCACTGGCCAAATGTAGAGCATAATAAACACTGCAAACTAATGCTGCTTATTTCCTTACCGTGCAGGTTGCCGCGTACCTCAAGGGCGCGTTCATTGTTTGCTGGACGGTTGGTGTATAGTGGTACGACAGAACCTGCCTCTTTGCCATTGGGCAAATGAAATTTCTTGGATGCCCACCAAAACCTCTTTTTTCATTATCTTTTCGTTAGACTAGGTGATCTATGTAACATGTTTCTTTACTATAATGGTTAATGATATACTATGTGTCCTCAGGTTATATGACCACGACAGCTAATTCCGATTTAGTTAGAACTGTAAAATATAGCTGGCAGAGATGAAGCTTACTTAGATATGTCAGTCTCTTTTATTTTTTTTCCATCTATTTTCGCCTTCCACTTGCTAAAATCAGTGCTGAGATATATCACACAACTGCAAATGATCTAGGTTTGTTCTCTGCATCTAAACCCACTTTTCCTAACAGATGGACTACCTTAACCAAGTAGCTGCCTCCTTTCTCGATTATTATAGCAAGGCCTTTCTTTAGTATATTTTTTTACTTTTACATATTTCAAGCTCCACTTATTTTGTGCAGGTTCTAACTCTTATACTATATCATTTTTTTGGTAATTTTATTCAGTTCTTTTCTTTGTACTGTGTTCTATTTCTCAGGCTCAATGCAGTGCTCCCCTACCAGGCTTACATTATTACGATTGTTTATGTGCCCATTCAATACTACAAGCTTGCGTTGCTTTTTTAGCTATTGCGATGCCTGATCCTTCCATCTTGGTCCCCCAGGCAAACTAAAGCAAACTGACATATTTCACTTCTACATTATAGGTTCCTTTCAGGATTTGGATTCACTCTTTTGTTTCAAAAGAAGTGCATTGAATTACATTGTGTCATCGGTTAAGGACTGGGATTCAATAGGAGCCAATTTTTTTAGGGGACTGGAAGAAGGAAGTGCCTATTGTTCTTTGCATCTACCAATACATGCATTTTACTTTCTTAGTAATCTGACCTATATGCCTGTTCCAATACAAGTTCCTGATTTGTTGATCTATTTTTTCTCCTTCCCTCTTGCAGGGTCCTTTTGGATTCTCAGACAGGACAAGTGTTTCATCGTTGTAGCCTTTTTTACACAACTCAGGTTGGTGTTCATTTTTTAGATTGGACTTTCCTACCTTTCAACTGTTATTCTGACCTCTCTTATCTATGCACTCCATAATCATAGTAGGCCACTTTTCCTTTTTTCCTTCTTGTAGGACCTCAGCAACCATGCAAGATCAATTTCAGCATAATGAGCTGAAGGCATTCTTAGGTGAAGACATCCTCAGCACGGATTGTCCACGTTTTTTGGACAGCCCGTGGATGCATAGATGGGTTAGTTTTCATGGTCTGCTCCGATCCGATATAGAGTTTCGGCATCACCTCCCTGTGGTTCTCTGGATACGCACTCTTCTTTAGTAGGACGTGTATCTGGAGAACAGCAGGGAGGTGCTGCTGAAATTCTGTCTTGGATAGGAATAGAGCATGGAAACTAACCTCATCTACGCATCCACAGGTGGGATTAGGACCTATCCTCACCTATTAGATAGTAGGAACACCATGTAGATGCAATTGATGGTTACATTACTTGCTGATACATATGTTAGAGGATTGGTGATCGTCAGTGGATGTACATGGGTTGGAGAAGTCAGAGTGATTACACCACGGAATGGATGAACAAGACCGATGCTTTCTTGAACAGTGCATTTGGCAAGGCTGCTAAAGGATATTGCCTAGTTTTGTGTCCCTGCAGCAAATGTGGAAACAGGAGGAGGGTAAACAAGGTGGAAATGGGTAAACATCTTGTGAAGAATGGATTTACGCCAGACTACACCCGGTGGGTCCACCATGGTGAAGCCCATCATATGAGAGAGGAGGTGGTGAGACCATGGGTGGAGGCTTTTGATGTTGATGTCAAGGTACCAGACATGTTAGATGACTTTCACCAAGGATAGTTCAATGAGGGACGTGAGAAGGAGGAGATGGAGGCAGCCGCACAGGCGTTCTACGACATGATGGACTCGGCACAAAAACCCCTTCATGATCGGTCAACGGTGTCTCAACTAGATGCCATTGGACGCTTAATGGGGTTGAAGTCCGAGTTAAACTTGAGTCGACCTGGCTTCGATAAGATGTTGGCTGTGATTGGCACCCTACTTCCAGAGGGCCACATTCTGCCAAAGAGCATGTACGAGTCACAGAAACTTCTTTGAGCACTTAAGATGTCGTATGAGCAGATACATGCTTGTCCAATGGGGTGCGTCCTGTTTAGGAAAGAACACGAGCATGCAAAGTTCTGTCCAAAGTGTGAATCCTCTAGGTACCTGGAGGTAGACTCTGATGATGGCCATAAGAGGCAACTTACGATCCCCGTGAAAATCCTACGGTACCTTCCGTTCCTACCGAGGATCCAACGGCTATACATGATCGAGGAATCCACAAAACAGATGACATGGCACAAAAATGGCAAACGGTACTATCCTGACAAGATGGTACATCCATCCGATGGTGAAGCTTGGATCTGCTTTACTAACAAACATCATGACAAAGCAGATGAGGCTCATAATGTACGTGTCGCGCTGGCAATAGATGGCTTCAATCCTTATGGAATGATGGCTAGCCCATACACATGTTGGCCCGTCTTTGTTATCCCCCTTAATCTCCCCCCTGGTGTCTCCTTTCAATGACATAACGTATTCTTGTCGTTGATAATTCCTAGACACCCAGGGAGTAATATGGGTGTGTTCATGGAGCCCGTGTTTGATGAATTGGTATGTGCTTGGGACAAAGGGGTATGGACATACGATCGAGCTACAAAGACAACCTTCAAAATGCACGTTTGGTACCACTACTCCCTGCATGACTTCCTAGCATATGGGATATTCTGCACCTGGTGTGTTCATGGGAAGTTCCCATGCCCAATATGCAAGGAAGGTGTGAGGTTCATTTGGTTGTAGAAGGGTGGCAAGTATTCATCGTTCGACAGACATCGTCAATTCCTACCTCTTGACCATCCATTCAGACAAGACATCAAGAACTTTATGAAAGGTGTCAAAGTGACAAACCCTGCACCGCGAATGATGACTGGTGCTGAGGTTCATGCTTAGATAGATGCTCTCGTGCCTAATGAAGGTGGTTTTGTGGGATATGGTGAGCAACATATGTGGACTCATATCTCAGGCATGACAAGGCTCCCCTATTTCGATGACCTTCTTCTGCCACATAACATTGATGTAATGCACACTAAAAAGAATATCGCCAAGGCACTTTGGGCAACACTCATGGACACTAAAAAGTCTAAGGACAACCCTAAGGCTAGAGCGGACCTAGCAACATTGTGCGATAGACCAAATCAAGAGATGCAGCGTCCTAGTCGTGGTAAGACCTAGAAAAGGCCTAAGGCTGATTTTGTCTTGAAAAAGGACCAAAGGAGGGAAGTACTTGAATGGATCAAGACGCTAATGTTCCCTGATGGGTATGCAACGAATCTAAAGAGGGGAGTGAACTTAGGCACTCTGTGAGTAAACAGGATGAAGAGTCATGACTACCACATATGGATTGAGCGGGTTCTTCCGGCGATGGTTTGAGGCTATGTCTCGAAGCATATTTGGCAAGTGCTGGTAGAGTTGAGCTACTTATTCCGCCAGCTTTGTGCCAAGGAGCTATCTTGGATCGTCATTGATGACTTGGAAAAATTGGCACCCGTGTTGCTTTGTAATTTGGAGAAGATCTTTCCACCCGGCTTCTTCTTGCCGATGCAACATTTGATTTTGCACCTCCCGTATGAGGCATGGATGGGGGGGGCCGTGCAGAACCGTTGGTGCTATCCAATCGAGAGATGTCTGAAGACTCTTTGCAAAAAATGTAGAAATAAAGCCAAAATTGAGGCTTTCATTGCAGAGGCATACATTCTAGAGGAGGTGTCGAACTTCACAGAGAAATACTACACTGAGAAACTTCCTAGCATTTATAATCCACCCCCTCATTACAATGCTGGCGAAAATGAATCGAACCTCAGCCTTTTCCAAGGGCAACTCGGAAGCGCAAGTGCATCGACCACTAAGCAATTGAAAAATGAAGTGTCATAGTATCATGCTATATGTGTTGACCAACCTTGTCGAGGTGCAACCGTTCATTGGGTAAGTTCTGAACGAACTTGTTTCATTTCACCGTATGTCCATGTTTCTTCGTCCAACCCCCTTGTTTCTCATTGGTACAGGGAATTTCTTCGTCAATCCTGGCATGGATCAAGGCAACCTACCCCGCAAGAAAATGATACCCTTCTTTCATGGGGTGCGGGACCAGGGAGCCCCGATTTCATTTGTTGGTTCAAACAGAAAGCCCAAACTGATGTGTCTATAAGTGACAAGCTGAGACAGGTTGTAAATGGCTGTGCCATTAGGGTCAAGTCATTTACCGGTTATGACATGAATGGATATCGTTTTTACATAGCAAGCTACGAGCAGAGTCGGTCCAATTGAAAAACCACAAACAGCGGAGTTGTTACGTCCAGCACTGATGGACTCGACTATTATAGAAGAATTGAAGAAATCTATGAACTATCATTCTATGGTTCCAAACCTCTTACTCTTGTCATATTCAAATGCCATTGGTTTCATCCTGGAGTAACCAGACAGATCCCTAAGCTTGGGCTAGTCGAGATTCGACAGAATTCCGTCTATCTAGGAAAAGATGTCTACATTGTGGCTCAACAGGTGAAGGGTCGAGATGGCGACTAGAGGGGGGTGAATAGTCTTTTCTAAAATTAATCGCGTCGGCTAACCGATACAAATGCGGAATTAAAACTATCGGTCTAGCCAAGACTATACCCCACTATATATATTCACTAGCACCTTGCAAAGATAACAATTATGCAACAAAGGTGCCGGGCTAGTTAGAGCTCTCCTAAACAATTCTAGGAGCAAGGTTACACAAACCTATGCCACTAGTACTTTAAGAAACAAGGAAGCTCCTACACATGCTAGTAAGCAAAAGCACAAAGCTAACGATGCTCACTAGCAATGCTCAATAACAAGGCAACCAATGCCTAACTAGAGAGCTCAAATACTTAGCTACACAAACTAAGCAATGTGACTAACAAGGTTACTAAAACCAAATTAGCCACGCAAGGGAGCTACTTCTATGCTACACAAGCAAGAAGGTAATTAGCAAGCTACACAAGCTATCTAATTACAAGAGCAACTACACAAGCTTAATATGTATAAAAGTAATTGCAAGCTTGTGTAATGGGGATGCAAACCAACGGGAAGAATAAGGTTGACACGATGATTTTTCTCCCGAGGTTCACGTGTTTGCCAACACGCTAGTCCCCGTTGTGTCGACTGCTCACTTGGTGGTTCGGCGGCTAATTAGCATCACCCGCTAAGCCCGCACGTCGGGCGCCGCAAGAACCTACCCCTTGAGTGAGGGTAGCTCAATGACACACTTTACTAAAGTTGCTCTTTGCGACTCCCGCGGGGCGAGCACAAGTACCCCTCACAAGCACTTCTCCGGAGCACCGCACAAGCTTCTTGCGGGCTTCGACGGAGACCACCACCAAGCCGTCTAGGAGGTGGCAACCTCCAAGAGTAACAAGCACCACCGGCTTGCAACTCGATCACCTAGTGCCACTCGATGCAACCTCACAATGCAATCGCACTAGAATCGCTCACTCACACAATCGAATGATCACTATCAAGTATGTGTGTGATGGAGGGCTCCCAAGCACTCACAAGCATGGACACTAAGTCCCTTGAGGTGCTCCACTCCAGCCATGGCCGAAGGCCACTTCTATTTATAGCCCCAAGGGCTAAACTAGCCGTTACCCCTTCACTGGGCAACGGTCGGGCCGACCGGACGCTCTGGTCGAGTTGACCGGACGCTGGACCTCAGCGTCCGGTCGCTCATAGACGACCACGTGTCCCGGTTCCAACGGTCACTTGACCTGACCGGACGCAGCAGCTTCAACTGACCGGACGCTGAACCCCCAGCATCCGGTCGTTTCTAGTAAGCTCCCGAGCATGACCGGACGCGTCCGGTCGAACGCGATCGGACGCAGCCTGCGTCCGGTCACTCTTCAGCTACTGCGTCACCGTACGTCAGTGCGACCGGACACAGCCTGCCAGCGTCCGGTGCATTCAGATCCAGCGTCCGGTCAGTTGACCGACGCCAGCATCTTCTCCATTTTCTTCACCCTTGCTCAAGTGTGCTAACCACAAGAATTTGCATCCGGCGCAATAGAAAATAGATATTCCATTTTCCCGAAAGCACCGAATCCTACCGAATTGGAGTTGCAACTTTAAGTTCATCCTTAGCACCATGGTTAGCTAGATATCAATTGATAATAAAAGCACTAGATACCTCATGAGATCAATATTAAAAACATGGTACTAGCATTACTTGAAAAGCATAACAAGTGTCTAGCTATCATCCTATGCATGATAGTTATCAAATCATCATCCAAGTTCTATAACTAGCATACACCACACAAGCATGCATATTGAATTTAAAAGCTTATGCAATGCAAGCAAGCACATGATTATGCACATATCAAATGCAATCAATTAAAGTTCATGAGCTTGCTCCCCCTATTTGTGTGCTTCTCTTGTCCAAGACTTGTGATCCATTCTTTTCTCCAATGTTGCTCCCTCTTTGTCCATGTCCACCCTCTATTTCTTTGTATCTCATCTCTTCCATTATACATTCTCTCCCCCATTCAATCAAGCTTCATATCTTTGTACAATCTCTCCCCCTTTGTCATCAATTTCCATAAAAGGTGTGCTTCTTATTGATGCAAAGGTATGCATTTTGGGGTAGATGGTTGAGACTTGCATTTTTGATGGACATTACTTGATTGTTAGAATGACACTACATGTAGATACCATTTAGAAGTTGCAACTTGTATTACATGTATCTTATCATTCTATGTATGGGTCATCCATTTTATTTCACTTAAGCTCTTGTAGGTGAGGGATGCATTCTTCATTTGATGATCACTTAAAGTTGAGGATCACTTGTGGAACCATCATCTACTATGTATAGATACCACTTGTAGAAAGTGAATACCATTTGAAAGAATCTTCTAGTATGGAACCACTTGTTTGATTTATCAATAAAGACCATTTCTTGAACATTTGCTATCTTCATGAGTACCACTTATAGGATATCACTTGTGAGTTGATCTAGACATCATTTGTAGATTCTTGATAAAATACTTGGGTCTAGATACCATTTGAAACATATAAACTAGATATCCATTTGCATTGTTGTCTTGTGCTTGTACTCTTATCACTATCATGAGCTTCTATGATTGACTTGAGCTAAAATGATTTGCCTAAGCTTCCAAGTTCGGTTTGAACCAATGACAAGCTTCTTCACACCTCTTGCAAGGGTTATCTTGCCAATGTTGTACTTGTCACTTGTTAGCAATCCAATTTAAGTCAAGTACTTGGGTTTACTAGCTCATGAACAAATTCATGTACTAACCACTAGATCAAGTAATCATTCAAGCAATAGTGGTAGGCTATGAATTTCAAACATTTCATTTGTAATGCATGATCCTATGAAGCATGTACTATATGCACTAACCGCATACTAGTAAGGTATGAAATGATCATGCACATTACAATGATACCTTTGCTATGTTGGAGTAGAGGATAGTCACATAGATTCCAATTCATTACTCCAATAGCAATGTGAAGTCCAATTATAAGCTTGGTGAAGACCAATAGATATCAATTTGAATTCCATTCTTCACCCATATGAGATGAATACCACTTATGATCAAGTGCACTTTCTTGTTGTGGTTGACTTGCTTTATCTTTTGATCTTTGCTTGCATAAGAGCATCAATTTGAGAATACCACTTGAAATATCATGACTAGCTCTCTTTTGGGTGTTGCTTGCTTTTCTTGATCAATCCTTTTGATTGCTTCAACTAAGCATCTCAAATGTTCCTCGGATCACCACTTCCATGTTAGCCTTCCAAGTACCACACTTGGTTTACCTACACATAGGCGGCAAGCCCCTACACTAGGGAGAAGTGACCTCTCTCCAAGAACCATTCTTGATACTCACTTGAAATGACTTGATTGATTGATCCAAGTGATGGACTTAACTTGATGAGTAACCTTGATTCCTTCTTTAAGTCCTTTTCTTTCTACTTGTTTAAGTCCTTTTCTTTCTACCAAATGATCTTCAATCACAACTAGAACTTAAACTTTATCTTCATCTTGAATTTGATTTTGATCTTCTCAATTTGAGTACCAAAAGTGTGCCAAGTACACTTCTCAATCAAATGGCCTTGTACTCATATCTTGTCATGCTTCTAGATCATTTCAAAACCAAATTTAGGTACCTCAAACACTTGTAAACATGTTTCCAACTTGAGGACCTTTTAATCAAAGTGACTCTAGATCAATCCAATACTTGTCACTTTTATGG